>NC_134843.1:74538278-74841309 GCF_965363235.1 Mytilus galloprovincialis
TTGAACGACACTGACGACACAGCAGGAAGTTCTTCCAATATACGGATGCAATTTTTTTTAGCGGCCGTATTAAAACCAAAACAGACCACTCAAGCCCCCTTAGTACATGAAAACATATTTTCTACTCAAAACCTGTAACTTTGATTGATGTTTGTTTAACATTGTGTCAAGGTATAAAGATTTTGTCACGATAATAACACCTGCAACAAAAGAGCTGACAAGGGAGAAGAAACAACTGGATTTTAAAAACTTTTTAAAAGGAAAAAACTTAAACTAACTAAATATGATGTATTAGAAATAAGTAAAAGTCAATATAAAACTTGTAAGAGTGACAGAAATTTTAGCAAAAAATTCAATCTTTATAAATTCTTAAATAGACTCACAATTAAGGAGAAAACTGATAGTTTCTGAAATTTCAAAATGAACATAACAAGATAAAAAATATGCCAGCTGTAACAGTGAACAGAACTCAGAAAATTAGCATGCATTTAATGTATTTCCTTAATTTAAAACACTTTCAAACTCTTAAATGATGCACATGTTGTTAAATCATGACTACAATGTGTTACTATTCGCAATTGACATATTTGACCTAGCTACAACAATGTTCATGCTGGCTGTTCAAAACACCTCCATCTGAAAAAAACACATTGCCAGTCGTCTAATTGTTTACATATAAAAAAGGATGGTTCATGGAAGAGCCTACAGAAACGCCCTACCTGTATATATATCAGACATTGAATTACCTTATTTGTACTTATCAGAATCAAAATAATTGATGCAAGCTATACTTAATTGTAGTTTTAACATTGGTAGGCATTACATTTATGAAATTTTAGCCCTCACTATCATTCAGGCAAACATAATTACAAATATAATGCCTACCCATGTTAAAACTACAATAAAGTATAGCTTGCATCAATTATTTCTTAACTGTAGGTTAAGGTGAATATTTCTAGAGAAAGTAGTAATTTTCACTCCATATACCCCAAACACATAAAAGCAACCACCAACATAACAGTTTGAACAGCTGTGTAGTACAGTAAAAAAATTAACATTTTAATATTTTCTCTCCTATCTGCTAAAGAAATTTTTATATTGGTCCCTAAAATGATTCTGACAAGCTTCACCTCCAGCATGGTAAAAAAACTTTAATTAAATATTGTTTCTACAGTTTGAGCAATTGATAGCAGAAGACAATTGCATTTTGTGTTTACAAATGATTTATCCATCATATATAAAAGAAGAAATTTTTGTTACCTTTGTGACTGTTTTCATGACATCAAGCATATCAGTCCATGACATGAAATTCAACATTTCAACATTACCTACAATTATTAAGTTAGTTTTTAAGTCATTAAAAAATACAGGTATGCCTTTTTTTTTAAAAAAAGAAACTTTAAAGAACTAGACGTGTCAAAGCGACACGAATGGCCCCCGTCTCAAAAAGTTTGCAATAATTTCAATAACACATGTGGACACAAACATGATGGTAGTCTCAGATATAAAAAATCAGCTCAAAATTTGTAGGCATATAGAAAAAAAGTCTGTATAACTGTGATTTTCAACAATTTTCAAAGTTGTAAACCCTTAATTTTGGCAAAAGTCTGTATAACTGTGATTTTCAACAATTTTCAAAGTTGTAAACCCTTAATTTTGGCAAAAACTAGCGGAGCGGAACGAAATTAAACTTGATCTGTAACTCATCATGGTTAACTCACATATCAAAAATCAGCCCAATATCTGAAGGCGTTTAGAAAAAAACTCCATAAAATGGTTTGTTGCGGAATGACGTAATGACGGAATTTCGGAATTACGGACCAGGGTAAAACTATATGGCACCGACAACTTCATTGCGGGGTCATAAAAACAAAATAAATATACAACTACATTAGGATTGAAATGTATGATGTCAACTGTATCTAAGTGTCATGAAAATGAAATTGAAAGTTTGAAAACAGAGCTTCATAGATGTTAACATCCTTGTACTTTTGTCTCTGGTGGACAGTTTTTTCATTGGCATTCATACCTTACTTTTATGTTACTGTGGATTCATTATTATTCGTTGGATACCAATTTTTCGTGGATTTCGTGGGTACAATGTATAGTAAACCACGAAATTCAATGTTAAAGTTTTCCTTAATCCACGAAAAATTGGTACCCACGAAAACTAGATATCATTGAGATGGGAGCCATCTCTGTGGGCCCCACTGTGAATAATGTGCATTAAAAAATTGTATCTTTACTATAGGATATGGGTTTGTCAACTGAAATCAAAGTTTTTGACCTTGACCTTTGACCTATGAAGTTGTAAATAAATTATGACACACCCTTTGGTGTTGGTTTATAAACATGTCAAGTATAAACTTTGAAATGATAAAGGTTCTCAAGATATAGAGCGGACACGATCTTTACCATAGGACATGGGGTTGTCAACTGAAACCAAAGTTTTTGACCTTGACCTTTGACCTAGGAAGTTGCACATAAATTATGACACACCCTTTGGTGTTGGTTTATATACATGTCAAGTATAAACTTTGAAATGATAACGGTTCTCAAGATATAGAGCGGACACAATCTTTACCATAGGACATGGGGTTGTAAACTGAAACCAAAGTTTTTGACCTTGAACTTTGCCCTAGGCAGTCGTTCATAAATTATGACACACCCTCTGGTGTTGGTTCATATACATGTCAAGTATAAACTTTGAAATCATAACGGTTCTCAAGATATAGAGCGGACACGATCTTCACCACAGGACACAGGGTTGTCAACTGAAACCAAAGTTTTTTGACCTTGACCTTTGACCTAGGAAGTTGTACATACATCATGACACGCCCTCTGGTGGTGGTTAATAAACATGTAAAGTATAAAGTATGAAATCATAATGGTTCTCTAGATATGGAGCGGACACAAAGTGTTACGGACGGACGGACGGACGGACAGACTGATCACTATAGGGGACCGCCTTTGGCGGGTCCCTAATTAATGAATCCACAGTATCAGCTTTTTTTTATTATGCAGCTTAAAGATCTAGGCAACATGAAAGCATTTTGGCGGTGTGAAACTGTGAATTCCATTAAAACTTACCATATGCAGCTTTTTCCCTGTTTGGTGGTACAGGTCCTGGTTTAACTGAAAAAATATAAATAACAGTAAAAGTTGTTGATGTACATTATGAACTAAGATTAGAAAATAGATGAAAAAAAATCATATCTGTTTACAAAAAGTACTATTACTGCAACTGAAAGAAAACATCTTTAAACAATACATTCTTCAATCCTTTACAAGATGATGTTGCAATACTTATTTCAGACAATCCTTTGTAGAATTGATGCCCTAAAATTTGTTGTGTTTATCAGTGAAATGAAGGCTACGACAGGTGTTGCAAAGATGACAGAAAATTTTAAAAAATCAATTCCTGAACCAGCTACGGTACTATTCCAACAAATCAGTTGAATTGTTTGGTTGGTTGTATTTTGCATTGTCTGAAATGCTATCTTTATATTAAGTTACCATATAAACAAGAGGCTGTCAGAGCGACAGTAAACTGGATTTATTAACATTTATTTGTGTCCTGTCTCAATTTTGTTATCAGTTACAGTAACAACATATTAAAATTTGAAAAGCTTTAGTTGAAGGGTTTATGAGTTAAAGCACAGACATGACTGGAAAGACCATTTTTCAATCTTTAAAGAACCATAACTTCTGCACGGTGAAAGTGAAAATCATCAATATCCAACTTGACCTCCATTTTGTCATCAGTAACAACATACTAAAATTTGAAAAGCTTTGGTAAAACGGTTTATGAGTTAATTACAGCAAGGACATGACTGGAAATACCATTTTTCAAATTTTTAAAAACCATAACTCCTGAAAATCGTCAATATCAAATTTGACCTCCATTTTGTCATCAGTAACAACATATTAAAATTTGAAAAGCTTTGATTGAATGGTTCATGAGTAAATGCAACGACATGACTGGAAACATCATTTTTAAATCTTTCAAGAACCATAACTTCTGAACAGGAAAAGTGAAAATTGTCATTAATGAATTTGACCTCCATTTTTTCATCAGTAACAACATATTTAAATTTGAAAAGCTTTAGTTTAAAGGTTTATGAGTTAAAGTACGGACATGACTGGAAACACCATTTTTCAATCTTTCAAGAACCATAACTTCTGCATGATGAAAGTGAAAATCATCAATATCGAACTTGACCTCCATTTTGTCATCAGTAACAACATACTAAAATTTTAAAAGCTTTGGTTGAACGGTTCATGAATAAATGCATGGACAACATTTGGCTGCCGGCCGCCCAACCAACCAACCTACTGCCTGTGTAAATGCTCTTTTGTTCCGATGTTGGAAAGTTCCTGACGGAAGGAACTAACCAGCCGAAAAGTTCCAGAGGAACTTATTAACTAGTTACTTTGTTCTTCCTCTGGTTTAAAAGTTCCACCGGAACAAAGTGACTAATTGAAAAGTTCCAACAGAACATATCAACTATTTAGAAAGTTCCTTTTTGACAAATTAGTCAAAACAGGAACTAACAAACTAGCCCAAAAGTTCCAACGGAACTTATCAACCAGTCACAAAGTTCCATTTGGAGAATTGATGCAAAGTAAAAGCGCAACCAAAGATATTATAAACGAACCTTTCAAAGGGGAACCAAGATACTGATTACAAAAGTCAAAAGGAACTTATCAACTAATCACAAAGTTCCTCTTTGGAAAATTAGTCAAAACTGGAACTAACAAACTAGCCCAAAAGTTCCTCCTCATGTGGATACTTTTCAAAATGTCAATTTCAGATTAATGTATAGCAATAAATTAGAACTTATTCCGTTATGAAGGCAACATTCTGACCGAATTAACTAGTTGTTCTGTTCTGCCAGAAATATTCAACAAGCTACATTGTTCCGAAACTTTTCAACTAGCTACTTTTTCCCGGAACTTTTGACTGCACTCGGAATAAAACAACTAATTGAAAAGTTCCATCGGAACGAAATAACAAGTTGAAAAGTTCCGCCGGACCAAAGTAACTGACGGAACATAGCGGCTGTTACACCTGCAGTACATCCCAAAATCAATAACCAACATTTTTGTGGAAAATCCGGTTACAATTTGTGTGTCTGATAAGCTATTTTATTAGAAGGCATATATTATGTGTAAATCACACAATACTTTGTATCATGCACTAGCAGGTTACAAATCATGTAATATTCAATCATTTTGCATCATTGATATTTGATGTAAGAAAACATTCTTTGCAACAAATTCCATAACTAAATTTAAGTGATAATACTATTCTAATTTGTTTTACATTTCAAAAATCTAGATGTCTTAAAATAAAGTAAACCTTACCTGATGTATACTTAGTTATTAAATCTCTCATTCCGTGATAGAGTGGGGTAGTGTCCCCTGACTCTGAAATTGGGGCGCCATAATCTGAAAAAAAATATCATTTGTTATACGATAATTCTCAGCTATTCAAGTTTCTGTATTTTCATATCTCCCTATTCATGATATTTAAGTCACAAAAATTATGCAGAATATTTACAGTACATGTGTATCTGTTTCCATGTATACTTAAACCAAGGAGGTAAAGTTTGGTTGGTTACAAAGTGGATCACTAAAATGATTACCGTTCTTCATTTACTTTCTGTTGAAAGAGTAAAAAATCATTACTAGCTGATATAAATATCATGGAACAAACAACAATAGTGTGACTGTTAAATTCCTTTGACAGAGCTGCTTCAATCTTCACGATAGCTCATGAAGAAATAATGGTTCATCAAACAAACAAACACACTAAAATGTTTTTGTATTGAGTACCAGAACAGGTTTTGATAATTTAGTTGTAACATTACTTAAGATCATTTGCTTGTATCATAACTAGAGACTTGGGTCAATATCCCTTATGCGCCTCAAATTGAGGAACTCAAAAGCTGTGTGTAAACAAAAAATCTTTGTGTAGTGATATTGACACATTTCTATGATAAACAAGTGACTGAGCTTAACCATTTGTGTTGATTTGTAAAGTAAAGGAACATAGAATAAATATGTAAAAACTATGGGGCTATTAAATGTGTTCAAAGTATTAAATTTTTTAAGAACTTGTTGTGTTAAAAAAGGAATTTTTCAGTGAATCTCACTTCGTACCCTGTGAATTAAACCACATATGTGAAAATGTCACAGCTTCGAAACAAGCTATAATACATATCCAAGTTTACAATATTGACTGAGCTAGAGGAAAAAACGTTACCATAACCGCCTATGTAAAATCAATTAAGGATATTGAGCCACTTATGGAAATATACATGAATATTATACAAAAACTTTCTATAACTCAAGCCATTTAGACACTTATACAGTAATCTTACCATAACTTGAAACATCTGCTCCATATTTAGGACTATCTGCATTATTGGCTCCAGCCATAAAACCAAAGTTTGTGCCACCATGGAACATGTAGATACTGACAGAAGCACCACTCTTCAAAATCTCCTCAAAATTTGACAGAATAACTGAGAAAAAAAATACATTTACAAGTATAGTTATCTATAAAGTACTGATGTTGATGAATTGAGCATGTGTTTTTTAGTAGCAATCATTAAACTAAACCATATAGCTAATATTATGCTTAAATCCTAGGCATCTAGCTATAGTCTAGCCCAATTGGTTTAATATCTGAAATTTCATTCATAACTCTTAATATTATGCTAATTTCCTGAAAAATTATAGAAGAAAATTTCACATATTTCTCTGAGTTACTTTCATGCAATAATTTAAACTTTTTATAATAAAGACATATTACCGGCTCCATAAGACACTACTAAACTCCTAAATTTAACTAGTCAATGAAGGACACCTAAATGTTTTATGAATGCCCAATCATGTCAATATTTTAAAACGCCCAAATGTGTCCACCTTTATGAAAAAGTTATTTGTTATCACATATGTTGTTTGAAAACAAATGCAGTTGAGATTATTACATGGACCTTAGACTCGCTCTAGAATTGTTAAAAAAACTTTCTAAATTATGGTTTTTTTTCCAAGATGCTGATATATATATATATATATGTAACTACAGATTTGACTTCTGTACAAAACAACTTGTTGAGCTGCACCTGAATAAATGCAGACTGCCACTCATTCACCTTTATATACTTACAATTTTCTGGTCTCCCATGATGCTCCTCTCCCCAGTGGTCAAACCAGCCACTCCAAAACTCCATGACCATTAATGGAAAATCTTTAGATTGAGCTTTAATACGTTCAAAATCTGTTTTTCCATTTTGAAAATTTTGAAAATTGACTGTTGGCAAAGCCTCTGAAACAAGAAAATTTTGAAAAAAATTCATTTTTTCTTTATGTAAAACGCTGAACATACAAATGTATGTTTCATCTCAATCAACATCTATTTCTGGATTAGGACAATTTAACATCATTACATAGCTGAAACACTAACCTATGGTATTTCATCTCTTGTTAAATCCTTCCATAAGAAAATACAAAAAAAAGAATTATTTAAAAAAAATCCACCAAAAGGAATCGTCAATTTGACTGAATAATAAGGATACCATCGTTCATGACTAAACTCAGTCTTCACGCTGAGTGGCAGCCCTGGCAGGCCAGGCTTGTAAAATTGCCCTCGGGCCTGTAAAAATCATATCTACAGGCCAACAGAATCTAACTAAAAATTTTCAAAAATTGAGCTCCGGGCCTGTAGATTTAACAGTTCATCGTAAAGACTGTAAAACTGATGTAGAATCAAACTTTTATAAAAATTACAGATTTTTTGGCCCCAAATTACAGAACAGTTAAGGCAATTAAACCCTGAAATAAATTTCAATCTTCTACTTGAGATATTGAAGCTTGTGACACAATTTCAGAGCAATCAAGATACTTTAAAACACAACTTATTGTCCTGAAACTAGAAAAATGATTCTTTTTGGCCCCTTTTTCCTAAACGGTTGGGACCACCACCCCCAAAAACAATCCCAACCTTCCTTTCGTTGTATTGAACAATTTGGTACAATTTCATAGAGATCCATTCACTCAAATTAAAGTTATTGTCCAGAAACTAAGTGTATTTGGACAACGCGGATGACAACAACGATGTGATTCCAATATAAGACCGCAAAATATTTTTGCAGTCGTATAATAAGGCTCTAGTTGACAGCATATCCCACAATGCATTACAATTGTAATTTGGTAGTTATAAATTGGGTTTACCATGTTGACAATAACAAATCGATGATAATTACTCATGTTCAAACGAAGTTATGTACACATATAAGACAAAAACCTACGGTTGTAAAATAAAGATTGACGTCTTCCATTGTCTGAGGTAAGTAACATCTCCTGTATACCATATTTTAGTAGAACCTGAAAAAGTAAGTTAAGATCACTTTACTAAAATGATACAGATACCCGTTGGTATACTAGCTATGTACTAGCTATGTCATGTATGTATGTATGTGCCAAGTATTAATTGAAAAGGACTAACAATTACCATAAAAAACAAATCTTTCCACCAATTTATGTAAAATCCCTTAAATCCATTTTTTTAAGACTATGCAAAATCAAAGTAAGGATGTGTCCTTGGTAAAATAAGGCCCAGCTTGTAACATTTGACAAATTCAATATTTTCTATTTATAAGGGACATAACTCAAGAACAGTTAAAATGATGCCACTCATATTCCAATCTAATCTATTTTCAGTAGTAATAAGCAATGTGTATAAGTTTAACATTTGGTTGAAGCAAACTAAAGTTAAGAGTCCAGAAAATAATTTTGAGAGGTAAGCACAAATGGATGTTTTTATGGACACACAGAGAGACAAGTGTAAAACTAATATCCCCTCCCCAATGTCAGGGACATAAAAATATTAGGTTTTACAGAATTCTAATTTAACTTTTAGATTGTACGAATTAATGGTATAGCTGACTTATATAAATCCTGAAACCAAATTTCAGAAATCCTTGTATTGTAGTTCCTGAGAAAAATGTGACGAAAATTTTCAACTTGGCTATCATGTGTAAAATCAGACAAGTGTTCGGTAAACAGGAAGTTGTCAAGTGATGAATCTGAAAACGCATCACACGGTATGGCTGACATATATAAATGTTGATACCAAATTACAGAAAGGGTGGATGTGTAGTTCCTGAGAAAAATGTGACGAAAGTTTCATGGGACGGACTGACTGACGGACTGATGGACGGACGGACTGACAGACAGAGGTAAAACAGTATACCCCCCTTTTTTAAAGCGGGGGTATAAATATTGCAATTATAACCCTGTTGCATTTTTCGTAATAATAAAAACATCACAGGTACATTACAGTAGCTCAAAAGTTTCAGATTCTTAGATGAACAAAAACACTTAAGAATACACAAAATAATATATCCCTTCCCCTACTTTGTGGGCCTGGAGATGATAAATAATATTGAGAATGGAAACAGGGAATGTGTCAAAGAGACAACAAACGGACCAAAGAGCAGAAATATATTAGAGTTGTCACGGAATAGAAGTTCCTTCATAATATAATTACACCTTATGCAAGAATCCTGTGTTTTGATTGGTTGATAGCCGGTGTATTTTTCATCAATTTACTTTTATCAAATGAATATCGTTCAATTTTTAACGCCGTCAGGGTATTTGCAAAAAGGATATGCCTTTTTTACCCTCTCTGCCGTGGTATTTGCCAAAAATACTCTATTTGACTGGACGCTTGTAACGTCATGATCATCAATGCGTTTTTGAACATTAACATTCGGTGTAATTAAACAGATATAGCATGTTCGCAAAATTAAACATTCTCTCGACTGGTATTTTTCACAAATACCCCTCCTTAACATGATATATCTGTTTATAAGTTCCAAAAGGAAAATATATTCTGGAACATTATTTCCACAGGAACAAATATTACAGTATATGTTCCTAACGGAATAAATGGTATAGAATATTTGTTCCAACAGGAATAGATATTATGACAATGTTTATAACAAAGTTTCCATTGGAACTTCTGTTAGGCGGAACAAATATACGTTGACAGAGTAATGGATTGTCAATTAAATTATATTAAAATAATTTGTATAAATTTCCCTAAACTGTGTATATGAGAAATAAGCAACAGCCCATACATTCTACTAAAAATTGATATATAAATATAATTGATAATTTTACTAGATAAGCTCTAAATCAAGAGAACAAATATTAACATGAAATCTTTACGAAATTTGTCTAAATATGACAATAATTTTGCAACGAATGGTTAACCTGCAAAAGAAAATAACTGGATCTGCAACTCATTTATATACTGTAAAATCAAAAATTATTGTGTGCGTTCATTATTGCGATTTTGTCATTTTAGACTAAAATCCGATTTTTATTTTTTGCAATATTGAGAAAAATCCTGTTTAATTCATATAAAAAATTTCAAAATGCAAGTTTAAATTATTGCAATTATTATCTTGTTGCATTTTTTGCAATAATAAAAACATCGCAATAATTCCTCAATTTACAGTAGTCTACACTTTTATCAAAATATCTACTAATATACAAACAAATGTGCAACATGACTAGATAGAACAACAAAAAATTGGTCTGTATTTTATGATTATACAGTTTATGCTTAATACCTACAAGTATGCCCAAACAGCCTTTGAATTTCTAAATCATTACAGAAATTTGGATATTTTTAATTTTGAACTTTACTTTGATATTGTAATACTATATTTTTGATGAGTGTAATATTTTTAATTTAAAGTACTTATTGAGTAGTTTCAAGTCATGCTTCAGTGGTTATGTTCATTGTATGATCTTTTCATGGCTCAGTGAGTTTTGATATATTGGTTATTTGTTTACTCTCTGGATTTTACTAGTTTGTATTGTGACACTTTCTCTTCCTTGTGATAGTTGGCTAATTTAGTCATATGGTCATTTTGGAGGGAAATTCTATTGCAAGATCAGAATTTACTTATACTTTGAATAGAATAGTTGTGAGCTGTTTCTTTGGTATATTTATATTCATATTTGTGGATCTTTGATTGTTTTATCAGGTCAGTTTTCTCTACTTAATATTTCACATTCTTGCTAAAATACTAATATTGAATTGATTGTATAGATGATTTTGTATGAATGGTCACAATGAATGATTTCAGAGTAAAAGATGTATAAATAGTTTGAAACCTATGAAAGTTTTTATTAAATATTGTTTAAAGCCGATAAAACTAAATTGACACAGTCAATAAAACTAAATTGACACCGTCAATAAAACTAAATTGACACAGTCAATAAAACTAAATTGACACAGTCAATAAAATCATTTTGTAAAAATTTAAGAATTATATGAATAACTCAGTTTAGTGAAAAGAAGTAAAAGTAAAGAGATAAAATAGTAATTTGTACAGTAAGACATATTTTAAACTATTGAATGATTTGATAATTTAATAAGTAAAATATAAACACAAATAGTTAAGATATTTATTACGGGTATTTGAACCATACTGTTCTGTTCGTATATCATGTAGAAGATTCCATATTGTATATACAGAACCCTTGTAGGTTTTGTATTTTGTTTACATGAGTGTTTTTGTGCTGAACGTGTGTCTTGAGCATGGCTATAATATTAGTTTTAAAAAGCCTATTGTGTTATGTTACTGTCACTTTGCTCTCCTAATATAGGATGTTGTTATTAATTAGAATGGAATGACCAGTAAATGACTATCAGAAGAATATTTGGTAGAATTCAATATGTAAAGTGGTTTAAAGATGTGTAATATATGATAAGAACAATATCTTTCATAGTTTACATTCTCTGTTAATAGAGTTGTAATTCAATTACATGGAAAACCAAAGTTGTCCAGTAGGAAATATTTGAGTATTGTATTTTAGGTGTTGTCACCTAGAATGAATAGAGTTATCTTTCGTTGTACTAATTATTTGTATTCTTATTGCAGGGTCTTTTTTGTCTCCCTTGACGGAATCAAAAAGCGAGACATAGGTACACTGTTTTTCGGTGTCGGCATCAACAATGTATTAGTTTGAGATTAGGTCTAGTTTATGGTGAACAACTAGTGGTAAGTCATAGATATTTGTATTAGTATTGGCATATCTCATTACCATGAGATTATTTGGAACTGCCCCCTCAATTATTGTCTATTGACTTTGAAACTTTTGCTTTGTTTTCATGTATTAGTTTGTGTTTAGTTTTGTTTATAGGGAACTACTTGTGATAAGTCAATGGTATTTGGTATGCAGTTGTAATAGCATTCGTACATCTCATTTTCATGGATATTGTTTAGCCATGTACCTTAAGTCATGGTTTATTGACTTTGAACATTTGCAAAACTTACATGTTAAAGTGTTGTTATTTTAATTTCAACATTTGCATTATCGAAATTACAAAAAAGCGAGACATATCTCTGTGATTACAGTTTATATATATTATACATTACTTCACAATAAAAAGAATCCATTATGCATTGATCTTGAGGTGTTTATTTTAATATAGGACCAAAACAATCTGGTTACAGTGAACTATATGCCCCTACAACTTAGTCATGGACCATAAACAGCTTCATAGTAAAATAAACTTACTTTTTTGATAAACAAAAGATGATCTATTTCATCACTATAGTGACCAAACTCATTCTCAACTTGAACTGCAATGATAGGTCCACCTTTGGATCTCTGGAAAAATAAGTTACATTATAAATGTTATATATAATTGTGGGGCTCAGTGCTTGTAAAAAGGGAATTTTTATGAAATTATATGTGGCTTATTGTATCATCCTTTGTTTCTCAGGGAAAAATAAAATGTTCTTTAGTTTGTGTCCAAGTTTCCTTACAAAATAAATGTGTCTCAGTTTTTACTCTGAACATTTATGTGTGCCCCAATAACGTTAAGTATGATTGTGTCACTCAAAAAGTTATTTTTCATCAACTTAGTTGGCATATATTGTAAAGATACTTGTTAACAATTGAAAACCTTTAGTTACTTGTGTATATTTTAGAGTTTAGTATGATGTCCATTATCACTGAACTAGTATACATTTTTGTTAGGCACACATCCAATTACAGGATTTTCGAGCTGCGTTGTAGACCCAATGGTGACCTTCTGCTGTTGTCTGCTCTTTGGTCTGATTGTTGTCTCTTTGACACATTCCCCATTTCCATTCTTAATTTTATTGACTTTTGTCTCATTTGATTGATGTCTCACTAACATATTCCTGACACCTCTTTTATTATTATAAAAACTAAATCTATTATTTCTTAACATTTAAAAGAATATTAAATGTGATGCTACTTGATATTTTAGATTAAATCACTATTTATGACATCTATCTATTGGAATGCTGTTTCATTGGGATGTGCTCCTCGTCGAAATAATCCCTGAACCAAACATATCCTATTATCCCATTACTTAATTATGGCTGACCAACATTATTTTTTATGCCCAAACTTACATATTCTGGAAGGTCACTTAAAGGTCCATGTGATTTGGCATTTTACCTGAAAATCTTTAATTTTAGGAATAAGTGCACCAAACCATCTGTCCACTGCATCTTGATATGGTTTATAGTTAGATCTTATCACCATGTCTGGGTCTTTCAACAGCCATCTAAAATATTGGAATATCTTTTTGTTCAATTACAAACAGTCTTAACATATATCACAAAATACCAGTAGATGTTTTGTCTGTTTGCTAACGGAAAATACAACATGATTTTAATAAGACAATAAATGACAATATTTTCAGCTAAATTCTACATATACCTTGATAGTGGTAATTATCTCATACATAAGAAATGCTTCACAAAGTAATTGGATACAGTATATCAGGTTATTATCACAATTTGGACTAAGATAGGGCACTTAAATCTTCTCTGTGATCATTTTTCCTGTGTTTTGGTTATGAACAATGAATTTAATCAAATTATCAATGAGATGTTCAAATACAATAAATTTTGGTGTAAAATGTCTACTGAAAAAATAGCAAAATAAAAGACATAATATTTCTTTATATATACGTTATTAAGATTAGTATTGAAATTAATTCCATCATTTAATTATTTAACAATAATACTATTTCCTGCAGTTATCTCCCCTATAACCCCCCCCCCCCCCCCCCCTTCTCACCAAATACTATATAATATAGGATAATTTCGTATAATTTACAAGATTAAAGGTAAACACTAAAATCCTTTTTAACTTGAATTATTTCCCAAAACTGAATATCTTAATTTGAAATATATTAAATATAATTTATTAGAAACTTGGTTTTTTTTTTAAATTACAAACCCTGGTAAGCCTCCAAATTCCCATTCTGAGCATATATATGGTCCAGGACGAAATATCACATATAATCCTAGGTCATTTGCCTTCCGCAAAAATTTTCTGAAAGAAAGAAAATTATGTTTGAAAAATACATTAGTTTGATACAACTTGTGTTGTTTATTCTTTAGTTTTCTATGTTGTGTCATGTGTGCTGTTGTTTGTTGTCTTTTTCATTTTTAGCCATGGCATTGTCAGTTTGTTTTAGATTTATGAGTTTGACTGTCCCTTTGGTATCTTTCGTCCCTCTTTTGTAATAGTATAGAAAGTTACAAAATTATCATATTGTTTAAACTGACAACAGGTTTTATCTGAAAAGTGCAAATTAATCAATTTTTGGTGAATGATCTTCAATATATTAGTTCTTAGTTTTAAATATGATAAGTATAGCCACAATAACTTGTTGGATAGGTTTGCAATAAAACTTACTCGATGTCAAGATGTTGTGCAAAGTAATAATTTCCAGGTCTGTCCTCGTGTAAATTCCAAGGTACATATCTACAATGTAATAAAAAAGCAAAAGTTAATATAAACTGTCAGGAAGGAATTCAAAATGTTTATAACTATACCAAAAGTATGTAAAATTATTAGAAACAAGAACGTGTCCATAGTACATTGATGCCCCATCTGCACTATCATTTTCTTTGTTCAGCGGACTGATAAAATGGGGTAAAAACTCTTATTTGGCATTAAAATTAGAAAGATCATATCATAGAGAACTTGTGTACTAAGTTTCAAGTAGATATATTAGGACTTCAAATTCATTAAAAATACCTCAACCAAAAACTTTAACCTGAAGCAGAACGGACGGACGAATTCAAGGACGGACGCACATACCAGAAAACATAATGCCAATAAATAGGGCATAAAAAACCAATGTAAGTTATAATATAATTGTAAAAATATTGGATTATGGATTAATTATCAATATATAATGAAATCATAGTAAGTATTTTGAAATGAAAATCAAACGTGCACAGCTTGTGTTTGTGAATGGTGATGGTTTGATGTGTAAATTTCTAAAGAGTAATTTAAATAGATTTTATTGCTATGTGCTAAATTCTAAAGAGTAAATAGCTTTTGTTATTAACATTCCAATTGTTAACTATATGCACTATGTGCAAGTTAACTATATGCACTATGTGCAAGTTAACTATATGCACTATGTGCAAGTTTTCTATATGCACTATGTGCTAGTTTTCTATATGCACTATGTGCAAGTCAACTATATGCACTATGTGCAAGTCAACTATATGCACTATGTGCAAGTTAACTTTTTGCACTATGTGCAAGCTATATTCAGTAAACAGAAACTTCAAAGATCAATGAAAGGTCACAAACAGATGGGATAAGCAACAACAGTGACTATAAAGGTTTTAAAACTAAACCGGGAAAATAAATGCCATAGTTTTTTGTCATTACATTGTATGAGGTGCCCATTTGTTTTGAGTTGCCAAAATAAATGTATCTTTAACAGGTACCAAAATGTCCTCATGTAGCAGGGGCGAATCCAGCCATTTAAAAAAAAAAAGGGGTGGGGGGGGGGGGGGGGGGGTTCCAAACCAGAGTAAAGGGAGGGGGGTTCCAACTATATGCTCCCATTCAAATGCATTGATTGTCCAAAAAAAAGGGGGGGTTCAAACCCCCGGAATCCTCCCCTTTGATCCCCCACTGTGCAGCTTTGTCTTGGTCCTGAAGTGCCTAGATTTCAATAACGTTACTTAACTTAACAGCTAACCATAAGATCTATACACAACTGACCACAAGTTATTGAGATTTACAGTTGTCAATTATTTATTTAGATTTACAGTCAACAGATAACCACATTGAATTTGCAGAAGTTTATCTCTTATAACCCACTGCAAGTTTATGAATCAGTGTTAATGCTTAGGTCTCACATTAATAAACATTTCAATCTTGACCGGTATCAGAACTTCCTAATGAGACCCCCTGTATACTGCATTAGTAATACATGTAGATGCTACATACGTTCACCTCTGGATGTCTTTGACTATTTGTATTTGGGCTGCTGTTTCTAAGACATAATCCTTCATTCCCCTTTATTTCATAACATCAATTCTTTAAAAAAAAAATTGTTAAATAAAATTAAAAAGCTAACTTACGTATCGATTGTATTCAGACCAGCTGCTTTAGCTTTCTTTAAAATATCATCCCAATAGTCCTCTGGTATACGAAAGTAATGTACAGCACCACTCAAAATACGCAATGGCTGCCCATCAAGATAAAACTGTCGTTTTTTAAACTTTAAACTTCCAGGACTAACATAAGCATCTTCAGCTTTGATAACATCATGAATATTGTCATTAGGAATGTCAAATTCTTCTACTTTATTAGAAGAAAATATTGGAAAGTTCATCAAATAAATGATAGCTGCAAAAATGAGAACTATAACAATCACAGTTTTGGTTTTGGGATTAAGTTGTATTACTTTCATTGCTCTTCTCTTTATAGGTTTATTTTCATCATCACTGTCATCGTCTTCATTCAACAATCGTTTTCTCATCACTGTATACACCACAACAGAACAGATGTTTCTACAGATATTACGCTTGTTTTGTATATAATGTACCAATTTTTAAAATGACACGATTTTTATGTATTATGATTTTATCAAGCAGTTTAATTTATATAACTTTTATCTATGATACCCAGGTAGTGTAAATCTCCAAAAGCCTTCACATAAAATCCATTTAGTTATTCTGAAAAAAAAAAAGAAGAAAAAATTGTGTAACAATAAAAATCAATATTTCGAGTATTTTAAATTGATATATATATATATATATTATGTTGTTATATATATATATATATATATATATATATAACAAACACATCATCAGGGAAATTAATGGCACTTGATGCTGCCCAAGTTCTAAACTGAGGGATTTGTTGTTAATTGTTGAGCTTTATTTATTCTTTTAATTCTATAACCTTTATATAAAATTTTACAGAATAAGATCTATTCTTTCACTTATAAATGTTTAAAATGTGCTGCAAATGCTTACACTCTGGCCATATAAAAAAAGAAAAAAGCAAGTTTGCCTAACCCTACCTACCCATAAAATATTTGACTACTCAAAATCTGTTATTGCCCTGATATGAAAAAATTTTCTTTTAAATAATCAGATAGGCAAGAAATAAAAAAAATATCTGACACTTCAATTTCCCCTTGCCAAAGAAAAAAAGGAAAATGCCTACCTACTTACCAAGTCTCTTCAATTAATTCCCTTTAGTAGAGTTTGGGCAAACCAAAATATTTATTTTGATTGATATCTTCTGCTTCTATTGTTTGTATATGTGTTGTAAATGTTTCTCGTCTCTAATATTGTGTGTGCTTTGTACTCATATCTTTTGTTTTAAATGTTTTATATGCTTATGTTGCTTTGTTTTTTATATTGATTGTGTATGTAACAGGCTATTATCATTTGATTATTTGAACTTGGAATTATTTTTAATTATGGAATTTGCAAAAATTTCTTGTGCTTGAATTTTTTTTTAATAAATTCCATGTTTATTTGGTATTATAATGTTTTGATCAGTTCATAAAACTTTCCATACAATGCATTTTGTATAGAAAGTGTTGTGCGTGGCATAGTCCATTCTATTGAAAATGTACTATTTTCTTTGCTATAGAAAGTGTTGTGCGCAGTACAGAACATAAAAGTACAGAATAAACATGGTATTTATTAAAAATTTCAAGCACAAGAAATTATGCAAATTCCATAATTAACAATAATTCGAAGTTATGTGTTTTATTATGTTTGTACAAGTCGATATGTGCTGCTTTGTGTTGCCCTTCCTGCCAAGTTTTCATGAAGCAATTGGTGAGATTTGACCAAAATTGTGAAAAAATCAAAGAGAAAAAACATAATAGATAAAGAAAAATGCTGCCAAATAAGTATGAAAATGTGCGAGCCTCACTCTAATTGTGTGAGGCTTGGCAGCCCTGTATTGCTTGTATGTGTTGTATTGTATGATTGATTTTGTTGTTACAGTGTATAATATATCTCAGTAGACTAACATGACTAAAGAGCACTAGAATCTGAGTGTACAAAGGAAAAATAGGACTATATACTAGGACTAATTAATTATTATGTTAAATCAAATCAAAATTACTAACTTACTAACAAACAAGAATAATAGAAAGCTTAATATACATGTATAAATGATGTATGTACAAAATAATGAACGAAAAACAAACTTATGTTACACAGCAACAAATCACAACCACAAATTACAGGCTCCTAACTTTTTTTGAGACTATTTTCATTTTTACCAAGAAAGTTTTTTTTAAATATTTCTCATATTGTATCCTATAGTTCATGTGCTTTTAAATTTCACCCTGCTAAAACAAACAATTTTCTTTGTAAGAGTTATCTCCCAAAACACTGTTTTCCTTGTGACTTCATCTCCTCCAAAACCGTAAAAGAAAGCGACAAATTTATTTTATAAAATTGCTCATTATATTCTTCCCATGATATGTCCTATTTTGACCGAGGCGATATGAAAACTCCATATGAGAGTTATTTCCCCTTATGCTTGTGATATCAGTGATATGCATTTGTATCTTGTAAACCAAAAGTGATAGAGACTTAGGATCTTTTGATTTGAGGTTCTGGATCCAAAAATAAGAAAATTAGGTCAAGGTCAGAGGTCAAGGTCATATTTCAAATTTTGATTTTGGCTTATTTTCAATTCTTTTAAAAACCGTAAAAGATATCAACTACATATTTTTACTAAAATGGAAGTTGTGACATGTTACACATAAGTTTTGGTTGAAAGGGTATGCTAATATTAAATTTGAGTTTTCTCCCCTCTCATATTCAAAATTAGGCATAAGCGATACATGTATAACTCATTAACCATATATAATAAAGATCTATGGTTTTTTGATTTGAAGCCCTTGGTTTATGACCTTGATATTGAACTCAAGGTCATAGGTAAAATTGGCATTCTAGATTTTGACCTTTGCTTTTACCTCATATGTTTACATGATAAAGCCAGGGGACTTTTTCATAATGTTGCAAGCCACTTGACCATGGAAAAGCCAACCGGAAGTGACCTATTGTAAACCAGAAGTAGCTATTTTTTGTACTTATTTAATGTAAAAGTATATTAAATAATATATTTTTGGAATCAGTATCAGTAAACTACCAAATAAAACTGGAATATAATTTATCTCCCTTATTATAGAAAAAATGTATAGAAACCTAACTGGAATGATTCAGAGCCCTCTATCGGTCAGTGTCCTCTTGAGAGGATCGATAGTGAGTTGGAATAAACCGACTGGATTATTTGGGTTAATAGAAACCTTAAATTTTTGGAATCAGTGTACAATAAGCTATCATTTGAATTTTCATAGTTCTATATCAAAATTGATCTTTATGGGTGGAAAGACCTTCAATTTTTCTCTGAACAATTGGTTTTTAATTTAAATTGAGTCCCTTAATAATAAATTCTTTTCTCTTAAATAAGTGCTACATCTAAAATATCACTTTTATATAAAATTAAAGTATATTTGCCAATACACACAAGGCAACTATTTTATAATTTTATATGCATATATTCTACCATATATAGACTATTGTAGTTCAGTTTGGGGAAGTTTATTACAAAAAGATTCAGATAGAATCATAATTCATCATTTATTGCCATTTGTATATTTGAATAAATGAATTGTGTATAAACTAGTATGAATGTATGAATGTTAACTGTTTACATGTATTTTGTTTGAGGGCCTCAATGAATATTAGACTAGTTCTAATTGAGTCTCCCTCTTTAAATAAAGAATTTCTTCTTATTATTATTATTATATTATTATTATTATTATTATATTATTATTATTATTATTATTATATTATTATTATTATTATTATATTATTATTATTATTATTATATTATTATTATTATTATTATTATATTATTATTATTGTATCTGACAATAAAAAGATTAATCATTAGCAGATTAAAAAGTATAAGAAAATGAGTGGTACTATTTTACAATGGTATAAAGAGTAAAGTAAACTTGGAATGGAATAATATTGCCATTTTCTATGCAAGTATTGACTATACATCATATTCATGTTTCTATATTTGAATTCAAAATTGTATCTTTGAACACTAGAATTTATATCTCATCGTTAAAAATAAGAAGGATCATTTATTGAAACCAAAATAAGAGTCTATATGAACTACAGTATGTCTAGTTTGTACAGTCAGAGGTAATAATGTGTTTACAAATTTGTTATATTTGGATATTTAAGACATCATAGTGTCCTGTGTCCACCTGACAGTTTTTCATAGAATATTGGTATTAAACAATCTCAATTGCCATGAAGTATTGTCCCTCAGGTGGACAAAATATTATTGAAAAATTTATGAACGTGTCCACCTGAAGGACAAGTTTTCATAGTTATGTGTTTACAACTTTTGTTGTATTTGTGTACATGTATATAAAAACTTTTTTATGAAATATTATGTTCAAATATTGTTGAAAACTTTTAATGTCTGTGTAAAATATTAAACTCTTTAATGTTTGTGGAATTTCATAGTCCTTAAGAAATGATTTTATAAAATGGTATTAATGTAAACTCATCATTTTATACAAATAAGTCAAATTGTAAATTAGGACAATATATCATAAATTATGTTATGTATGTGTCATTTCCTACTTATTACATGACCATGTTTATGTGCAGAAATTCATTGTTTGTATTTTAAGAAGTGATTTTCTTAAACATTTCATAATTTTCGTAAGAAACTACAGACATTTTCCCCTTTTTAATGGTAGAGTGTCACTCAATTCGGACAAAAAACAAGTTAGAGATAAACTTAATAAAAAAGAGGGATTTTTAAATTTTTTTTAAAAATGCGTAACATTTTTTAGTACTCAGTACTGACTGTAGATTTACGATTGTGCATATTCAAATAATGATCTATTTATTTCAAATTAGTTACCGGGGGTTGGCGACGAAATAAAGTTGCCTCAAAGTATAAAATTTGTATAGTTCCTAAAACTATAAAAAAAAAAAAAAGGTTTCCAACTTACCGGAAGTTTAGGAGCAATGAATAAAATAGATCGTTTTCGGATTTATGCACGTATGAATTCCGTGTCTTAACTTTGTCAAGGATTTATAAAAGACTACACTATCATGAAAAGTCGTTGAAATGTATGAAAAGGAAAGTGTTCATGCCTTCTCATTACTGGGTCATTAATACTGGGTATTTTCTCCTTTAAAATCTTGATTTATTGTTTTATAATGTTAGATCATTTTCAAACCGTGAATGCATTTGTGACCCTCATTTGTTTTGTATAACAACTTCTGAAAACGATTGACTTTAGTTGGAAGCGCGACATATATCTCTGGGACCAATAAATCTGACACCATCTAATAATCGCAGTATTTGATGTTGCTGTTATATTTAATTGACGCAGACATTTAGAGTATGGATCCCCTTTTTGTCGAGCCTTCGACTTTAGTTGCAGCAGAGACTAATTATAATTGTATTATATGTCTGGTTGCAGCAAGCCCGACATAGGGATGTTGATCCGGCGGCGGCATACACTAACTTCTTAAAAGCTTTATATTTTAAAAGTTAGAAGACCTAGATGTTTTATACTTTGTATATAGATGCCTCATGTTACGAAGTTTCCGTCTGTCATATATACATTGTCCTCAGTTGATCTCATTTTCATGGTTCAGTGACTAATTGAAAAAAGTTCAGATGTTTTGCAATGTTAATTTCTCTCTTAATATGAGTAATAGAATTACTATATTTGGTATGTGCGTACCTTGCAAGATACTCATTCCCGTCACACAGTTTTCACTTGACCTCGACCTCTTTTCATGGATTTGTGAACAAGGTTAAGTTTTGGTGGTCAAGTCCATATCTCAGATACTATACGCAATAGGGCTAGTATATTCGGTGTATGGAATGACTGTAAGGTGTACATGTCCAATTCGCAGGTGTCATATGACCTTTTTAATGGTTCATACGTCTACTATATTTGCTTAATGGAATGATTGTAAGGTGTACATGTCTAGCTAGCAGGTGTCATCTGACCTTAACCTCATTTTCATGGTTAAGTGGTCAAAGTTAAGTTTTTGAGTTTTGGTCTTTTTTTCTAATACTATATGCAATAGGTCAACTATTATTTATGTATGTGCCTGTCCCAAGTCAGGAGCCTGTAATTCAGTGGTTGTCGTTTGTTTATGTGTTACATATTTGTTTTTCGTTCATTTTTTTAAATATATAAATAAGGCCGTTTTTTTTACCGTTTGAATTGTTTTACATTTTCTTATCAGGGCCTTTTATAGCTGACTATGCGCTATGGGCTTTGCTCATTGTCGAAGGCCGTATGGTGATCTATAGTTGTTAATGTCTGTGTCATTTTGGTCTCTTGTGGACAGTTGTCTCATTGGCAATCATACCACATCTTCTTTTTTATATATTTGTTGTATGGAAAAATTGTTAGAGTATATGCCTGCCTGGCATGGTTCATCTGACCTTGACCTCATTTTCATGGTTCACTGGTCAAAGTTAAGTTTTTGAGTTTTTGTCTTTTTTCTGATACTATATGCATTAGGTCAACTATATTTGCTGTATGGAAATATTTTATGATCTATATGTCAGTCACACAGGTTTCATTTGACCTTGACCTCATTTTACGGTTCATTGCTCAGTGTTAAGTTTTTGTGATTTGGTCTGTTTTTCTTAAGCTATAAGCAATAAATCGTGATTTTCATGGTTTATTGGTCAATGTTTAGTTTTCTTGGTTAATGTTAAGTTTGTGTGATAGTTGTAATAATGCTTTATATTTAGGACTATCAACATAATATCAATAATTAGTAAAGAAGGCGAGACATTTCAGCGTGTGCACTCTTGTTTAAGATTTGGCTTAAATTTTTCCTCAATTCAATAGCTTCCTTGCAAGAAGCAATTTTTATCAAGGACTGAAATCATAATTGAAAGGAATCTTGCACTTGAAAGTTGTATTTGGGAGATATTTACTCAATTTACAGTGGTACTAGAATGTTACTGCTTCAAAATGGAGAATTTACAATAAAATAATTGAATTTGATAATATCTTTTTGTAGATAAGTTTCAAGTTACGTAATGTCGATTTTTTTCGTGATATTGTCCTATATATCAATCAATTAGATGTGCGTGTGATCTGATTGAAATACAGATCATGTGTCCATGTGTCCATGCAACACTTGATGAATATTTGTGGAATGGGGATACTTAAGTTAAATTTGTAACACACGCATTAGAAAAGGGAAAGGAATTTGGAAAGACTTCCTTGATTGCTTGACAGACCAGCAATAAAATGTACAAAGAGAAAGACAGAATTGATAATGGGAACGGATTATCAACAATCAGTGATAATGTGTCGAAGACGTAACAACCCGACCAAAGAGCAGAAAGCAGTTCAACAGAAAACACCAATTGCGACCATTCAAAAACTTCAAGCGGAAGATAATGCATAGACAGAACTATTACTAAAAAAGCGACGAAAAAACGAACAACAGTCTACAAAACACTACACAGAACAAAATATCTAGCAACACGAACTCCATCAAAAATCCGGATTCAGTGAACTCATATGCCACTGAAGGAGCTTTTCATGCAGTCCAGCTATTAGTACCCATCTCAACACTCTTGGCAAGTATAAAGTAGCGATTTTAAAAATTGTATTTGTTGTCACCATCAAGGAAACGAGAACGATATTGTACAACACATGGAGCATCTGCGTTCAGGTTTTTGGCATATATCCCTTAAGGATGTACTTAGGTGAGGTTAGGTAAACATTAATAAATTAAGAAACTAAAATTGATACTATAAGCTGGTAGATCATCAAATAAGGATAAAGATAAGCTAAAAATATTGATAGGTCATGGACCTCCTTTTCGAGATATTTGAGATTTAAAATATGGCGGGAAAAGGCTGACTCGGACTTTTACCTTATATTTGCATTCAGGGGCGGATCCAGGATTTTTGAAAGAGGGGGCGTAGATTTAAAAGATCGCCGAGCGGAGCGAGGCGAAAAAAAAATTGGGCCCTTTTTAGGACTAAAAACATAAAATAAGTGAAATATGGACTTTTAAATCTATATAGAGCTTATACTGCCTGACTGGGGATCATTATTCAGCTATATTATTTTTAAAAAGGCTGGGGCGTTTGGGGTTAAACATGTTTCCGTAGTTAGATAATATTGCTGTGGAACTTTTTTTTTATGAGAGTGTAATAGTCTATAGAGCATTACTTTCTGATTGGTGGAATAGTGAAATAGAAGTCATTATGTTCTTGCTAAATCCTGTGTTGCTTTGAAGGTGTCATGATTGTCATCCTCAGCCTACGAAATGTGTTACTGTAATTTGAATTTCAAAATGACTGAGAGACGTTTTATTCGACGCACTGCAGGTCAACTCCACCATAGCGAATCACATAACTTTGATAAACAGTAAATTCCAGCGAAAAATATCTTTTAGAAGTCAAGAATTGTCGCATAAAAATTAAATAGTAGTACACGGGAAATGGCAAAGTTCACGAAGTCTAGTCTGATTAATCGTTTTACAAAAAAAAAAAAAAAAAGTCCGAGCAAGGGGGGGGGGGGGGGGGTTACGCCCTTTACGCCCTCCTCTGGATCCGCCACTGGCATTGGTATTATTCGGGTCTTAAAATAAAAGAAAGAAAATCAAGAATCTTCTAAAATTTTGGTAAATGACCTTTCATGAGCTATCAAGTCTTATATGAAAAAAATAAATGGGTGTTATGGGGCAAAATATTTAACATTGTATGGTATGGAAAAACACCAATGAGTCCGAACATTTGACACAAATTCCAAAACCTCACCTAAGTACATCCTTAAAGTAACATTACCGAAATAGTGAATCGGAACTAAGGAAAGTAACTGTTCTTAACTGAGGATTTGATACCCTTATCTTTAGAACTAAAAAAGATAGAAACTACTAACAGCAAAAATTAGTAGCAAGACAAGCCGGACATCTAATATGTTAACAAAATAGAAATCGTCAGTCAACTACTTATATTTGATTTACTTCACTTAAATAAGGATGTTTACCCATTTCGTTTTTGTGGAGCCTGCAATTTTTGTTGCAGAAAGCTCAACATAGGGATAGTGATCCGGCGGTTGCTACGGCGGCGGCGTTGGCTAACTTCTTAAAAGCTTTATATTTAAAAAGGTGGAAGACCTAGATGCTTCATGCTTTGTATATCAATGCCTCATGTTACGAAGTTTCCGTCAGTCACATGTCCAATGTCCTTGACCTCATTTTCATGATTCAGTGACTACTTGAAAAAAGGTTAAGATTTTTTGTAATGTTAAAATCTCTCTTATTATAGGTAATATGATAACTATATTTGGTATGTGCGTACCTTGCAACGTCCTCATGCCCGTCAGACAGTTTTCACTTGACCTCGACCTCATTTCATGGATCAGTGAAAAAAGGTTGTTTAGGTGGTCAAGTCCATATATCTCAGATACTTTAAGCAATAGGTCTGGTATATTCGGTGTACGGAAGGACTGTAAGGTGTACATGTCCAACTGACAGTTGTCATCTGACCTTGACCTCATTTTCATGGTTCAGTGGTTATGGTTAATTTTTGTGTTTTGGTCTGTTTTTCGTATACTGTATGCAATAGGTCTACTATATTTGGTGTATGGAATAATTTAAATGTGGAAATGTCTAGCTGGCAGGTGTCATCTGACCTTGACCTCATTTTCATGGTTCAGTGGTCATAGTTAAGCTTTTGTGTTTTGGTCTTTTTTTCTAATACTAATTGCAATAGGTCAACTAGAATGAAATTCAAAACAGTGTGGCTGTGGCCATTGATTGACACATTAAATTCATCCATTGACTGGGACAATTTAGTGAACGTTTGTATGTAACAACTACTGCTCACTATGTACTTTTTAAAGACACCTAAACTATGGGGTCACCAAAGGTTCTCAACACCTTAATAAAGTAATTCGAAAAAATAATCAGAAATAACACGATGTTTTGATTTATATCAATTATATAAATCAAAACACAAAGGTTATTCCTGATTAATTTTTTGAATTATTTTATAATTAAAGGCGTTAAGAAACCTTTGGTGACCCCACAGTTTAAATGTCTATCGTAGGTACGTCGTGAACAGTGGTCGTTACAGACAAACGTACACGTAAATGGATGAATTTAATGTGTCAATCAATGGCCACAGCCACACTGTTTTGAATTTCATTCTATATTTGATGTATGGAAATATTTTATGATCTATTTGTCAGTCGTGCAGGTTTTATTTGACCTTGACCTCATTTTCACGGTTCATTGCTCAGTGTTAAGTTATTGTGTTTTGGTCTGTTTTTTTTTAAACTATAAGCAATAGCTATATAGGTCAACTATATTGTTGTATGGGAGAATTGTTAGCGGTACATGCCTGCCTGGCATGGTTCATCTTACCATGACCTCATTTTCATGGTTAATTGGTCAATGTGTAGTTTTCTTGGTTATGTTTATGTGACAGTTGTAATAAAGCTTTATATTTAGGGCTATCAAAATAATTTCAATGATTATAGTAAAGAAGGCGAGACATTTCAGCATGTGCACTCTTGTTTTTTTTGTTGCTGCAGAAACTAAGTACAGCAAAAGAGAGAGTTCAAACAGAAAAAAAAAAAGATCGGAACGACAAGATGTACAATTAAGTCACATAGGTAAAATTGTCTTTCGGTCATTTTATGACTTATTTCCTATAAATGATTATATGTTTACTAATATTATAAACTATTGTAGAGATAAACAGTAAACAAAAAATATATTCTTTTCTTAAATATTGATGAATTATATTATTTGATATTGATGAGCGGCCATTGTTGAAGTTGCAAATAGTTTCTGGTGATCAACTAATGCTCAAGAGCTTCTACTTGGACTACGCAAAGAATTCCTGATAAAGGTAAATCCAGTAAAGTGCTTCAGTTGCACTGATTTTTTAAAAGATAATTTGTTCATGTAAATAAACTTTGAAATAAATGTTCTTGTGTTTAAAACATTTTCATATTCACCAAAAACAAATGCACAACAATGTATCCAAATGCCTTACAAGGTAAACTAATGCATTGTCAAAAAACATCATTGCAGTACTGTAATGACCTTGAACTTATACAATGATAATATGACCCTGGACGTGCACATATCTAAGTAATCGATTTCAAGAACGTTGTCAAGCTTTTTTTCTCAGATCAGAACAATGTGTTTGGGTAGAGCTTCATGTTTTTCGGCAGACAGTTATCTTGTGAACAAGCAAATCAAAAATCCAGGTGAGTGTCAGTTTAGTACAAAGCAGGTTTTAGATTCATGTTACAAAAACATGTTCTTGTCATGAATACATGTACTATTTGCCACTGGACATCCAACACCATTCTTATCATCTATTTGTATAATAATATGCAACCACCGTCTTTCAGATAAATTTAAGCCAGTTGACTCCTGTGAACATGCACTGTCCTTGTATGATCATACCTTTCTATCTTGAGACCAAATTGCAAACTTATGATTTATTAATGTTTACAGAGAAAACCAATTAGCATTTTTCCATGTTGAGCTACACAACAGGATGATTGTTGTTGGCATCTTACAATGACAAAGAAATCTCAGAACAGTACTGTGACAACAGGTCATCTATGAACAACATAATGCTGTCACATGGAGAGAGGTTATCACCTGGTCAGTGGTCACTTGGACAGTAGGTCCCACTCCATGTGCATGTTCAGTTAACAACATAATCTATGAATAAACTGCTTTGCCCAGCTGGATAAGACTGCAGAGGTCCAACCATGAACAGTTGGGGCAAAAATGGACACAATATTCGAGCTTGATACAGGTCTGAATTTGGATTGTAATTATATATTTGAAACATAATGGGTTTCTGACACAGAATAACTGTAATACAAGAATTGGTTATATGATTTGAATTTATATTTAATTTCTCGCTTTTGTGCAATACAATTGTGCTGTTTCACAGTAAGTATTTGGTAAATCGGTTTTAGACGATAACAAAGAATAAGCAATTGTGGCACACAATTTTTCTTCGGAAAATTGACAATTTCAAATATTGACCCACCTCCAAACATGCTATTATTTAAACTTGGAATTATTTTTAATTATGGAATTTAGATAATTTCTTGTGCTAATCTTTTAAAAATAAATTCCAGGATTATTCTGCATTTTAATGTTCTGTGCCGCACACAACACTTTCTATTAAAAGAAGATAGCACATTTTCAATAGAATGTACTGTGCTGCGCACAACACTATCTATAAATCAAAGAGCCAATTGCCATTGTTTTCATTGATACATGTATTAGTATTATTTTCAAAAATGATTCAACTGCACGTGTAAAATATTCGTAAAATGTAATTTACGTAATCTGAGTAGTTATTCAACTTTAAAAATAGCCAATCCTCGATACAAGTGTAATAACAATGTACTTATTGTGTTTTATTTTTGTACTATCAATTCCAAGTTGACTTTCCACAGCAGTCACTGAGAACGAGAGAAGGAATTTCACTTCATACCTCATAACCTATTTTCCTACGTGAATTCTAGGTATAGAACCCCATTCCTAACTCTTTAAATATTTAATTTCCTTTGGGTCAGTGGGCATGACTCCTTTCCGTACACATTCCCCTGTTTAAATTGCGATCGTTTTTAATATAATACGATGTCTATCAACAGAACGAGTTATTTTTTCTCGACGTATCTTGGTTTGACGAAAGTTACTTACGAAAGGGAGACAACTCGAAGCGATAATATGGAAGACTCCATTTTGGCTGAAGGGGTGTTCTAGTTACACCTTTACGTTGTGGACTAGTTTTATTGTCGAGCCTGCAACTTTTGTTGCAGAAAGCTCGACATAGGGATAGTGATCCGGCGGCGGCGGTGTTAGCTCACTTCTTAAAAGCTTTATATTTTAGAAGGTGGAAGACCTGGATGCTTCATACTTTGTATATAGATGCTTCATGTTACGAAGTTTCCGTCAGTCACATGTCCAATGTCCTTGACCTCATTTTCATGGTTCAGTGACCACTTGAAAAAAAAGTTCAAATTTTTTGTAATGTTGAATTCTCTCTTATTATAAGTAATAGGATAACTATATTTGATATGTGCGTACCTTGCAAGGTCCTCGTGTCTGTCAGACAGTTTTCACTTGACCTCGACCTCATTTCATGGATCAGTGAACAAGGTTAAGTTTTGGTGGTCAAGTCCATATCTCAGATACTATAAGCAATAGGGCTAGTATATTCGGTGTATGGAAGGACTGTAAGGTGTACATGTCCAACTGGCAGGTGTCATCTGACCTTGACCTCATTTTCATGGTTCAGTGGTTATTGTCGAGCCTGCAACTTTTGTTGCAGAAAGCTCGACATAGGGATAGTGATCCGGCGGCGGCGGCGGCGGTGTTAGCTCACTTCTTAAAAGCTTTATATTTTAGAAGGTGGAAGACCTGGATGCTTCATACTTTGTATATAGATGCTTCATGTTACGAAGTTTCCGTCAGTCACATGTCCAATAACCTTGACCTCATTTTCATGGTTCAGTGACTACTTGAAAAAAAAGTTCAATTTTTTTGTAATGTTGATTTCTCTCTTATTATAAGTAATAGGATAACTATATTTGATATGTGCAAACCTTGCAAGGTCCTCATGTCTGTCAGACAGTTTTCACTTGACCTCGACCTAATTTCATGGATCAGTGAACAAGGTTAAGTTTTGGTGGTCAAGTCCATATCTCAGATACTATAAGCAATAGGGCTAGCATATTCAGTCTATGGAAGGACTGTATGGTGTACATGTCCAACTGGCAGGTGTCATCTGACCTTGACCTCATTTTCATGGATCAGTGGTAATAGTTAAATTTTTGTGTTTTGGTCTGTTTTTCTCATATTATATGCAATAGGTCTACTATATTTGTTGTATGGAATGATTGTAAGCTATACATGTCTAGCGGGCAGATGTCATGTGACCTTGACCTTATTTTCATGGTTCAGTGGTCAAAGTTAAGTTTTTGAGTTTTGGTCTTTTTATCTAATACTATATGCCATAGGTCAACTATATTTGGTGAATGGAAATATTTTATGATCTTTATGTCAGTCGCGCAGGTTTTATTTGACTGTGACCTCATTTTCACGGTTCATTGCACAGTGTTAAGTTTTTGTGTTTTGGTCTATTTTTCTTAAACTATCAGTAATGGGTCAACTATATATGTTGTATAAAAGCATTGTTAGCTGTACTTGTCTGCCTGGCATGGTTCATCTGACCTTGACCTCATTTTCAAGGTTCTTTGGTCTTTGTTTAGTTATCTTGGTTAATGTTAAGTTTATGTGACAGTTGTAATAAAGCTTAGCTTTATACTTAGGACTATCAACATAATATCAATGATTAGTATAGAAGGCGAGACATTTCAGCGTGTGCACTCTTGTAGTTAAATTTTTGTGTTTTGGTCTATTTTTCTCATACCATATGCAATAGGTCTACTATATTTGTTGTATGGAATGATTGTTAAGTGTACATGTCTAGCGGGCAAATGTTGTGTGACCTTGACCTCATTTTCATGGTTCAGTGGTCAAAGTTAAGTTTTTGAGTTTTGGTCTTTTTATCTAATGCTATATGCCATAGGTCAACTATATTTGGTGTATGGAAATATTTTATGATCTTTATGTCAGTCGAGCAGGTTTTATTTAACCGTGACCTCATTTTCACGGTTCATTGCACAGTGTTAAGTTTTTGTGTTTTGGTCTATTTTTCTTAAACTATAAGTAATGGGTCAACTATATATGTTGTATAGAAGCATTGTTAGCTGTACCTGTCTGCCTGGCATGGTTCATCTGACCTGGACCTCTTTTTCAAGGTTCATTGGTCTTTGTTTAGTTATCTTGGTTAATGTTAAGTTTATGTGACAGTTGTAATAAAGCTTAGCTTTATACTTAGGACTATCAACATAATATCAATGATTAGTATAGAAGGCGAGACAATTCAGCGTGTGCACTCTTGTTTTAACTTAAATGATGCATATGAAAATTATGCAAGAACAATAACCCTCAATAGCAGACAGACATAGAAAGGATCTCGTGAGTTTCAAATTAATCAATGAAATGGGGAATCCAGAGCAACCATTCAATCTGATACCCCTTCAAGTAAAGAAAACTATATGCATGTGCATAATTACCTAAACAAACCCTAGACTTGTGATTTGTAGCAAGGACGTATATTAAATGTTAATTAAATGATCTCATTTCTTTATGGAGGTACAATATCAAATATCAGTTTCATAACAGTGACATATATGACAGAAAACCCCACTTCAGTTCTTATATGACAGAAATAGATTTATCAATCGGAATTCAGAGAACTCTCGCATGTTATTAAAACTGGGGAATTTCCTCTGACATGTTTCTTAATTTATAACCAGGTGCTCCGCAGGGCACAGCTTTATACGACCGCAGAGGTCGAACCCTGAACAGTTGGGGCAAGTATGGACAAAACATTCAAGCGTGATACAGCTCTGAATTTGGATTGTGATCAAATTTTTGACATTATATGGGATTTTTACACAAAACAAATGTCCAGATTTTAAAAATCAATTAAAGATTTCTTCTTCAAACTTATTTAAATCTAAAATTAAATAGTTGACACAGCATAGGTTTCTGACACAGAATGAATGTGGTCTAATGAACTTAAAATTTTTTTTTTTGCCTTTGAGCAATTCACTATGTTGTTGAATATTAATCCTCTCAAAAAAAATATCATATTTGAGTTGATTTTATGGTTTTACTGAATCATTGATTTCTATTTACTTATACTAAAGTTATTGTGCGAAAACCAAGAATAATGCTTATTTGGGCCCTTTTTTGGCCCCTAATTCCTAAACTGTTGAAACCAAACATCCCAAAATCAATCCCAACCTTCCTTTTGTGGTCATAAACCTTGTGTTAAAATTTCATAGATTTCTATTTACTTAAACTAAAGTTATAGTGCGAAAACCAAAAAAATGCTTATTTGGGCCCTTTTTGGCCCCTAATTCCTAAAATATTGGGACCAAAACTCCCAAAATCAATCCCAACCTTCCTTTTGTGGTCATAAACCTTGTGTTAAAATTTCATAGATTTCTATTCACTGTTACTAAAGTTAGAGTGCGAAAACTAAAAGTATTCGGACGACGACGACGCCAACGTGATAGCAATATACGACCAAAAAATTTTCAATTTTTGCGGTCGTATTAAAACACTAAATATAAATACTGCTTAATTCCCATTTTCCGTGTTTTTATAAACAAGCATACAAGTCAAGGGAAATATCGAAACATGAAGATTATGAGAAGAACATTATAGGACAGTTGTTTAAATTCAATCCTTTTGTTTTTTATACCATTCAAAGCTAGACAATCTCAAGAATCTGAGATGTTCCTTGATGTTTAGAATGAAACAGTTGACGTGAGGGCAAGGCCCTGAGTCAATGGTAAATGTTTACAGATTGCTTAAAAGCAATCGTATCCCAAAAATACATTGTATGGAATGTGTTCTGCTTCACTCAAAACTATACTAGATATCATTGAGATGGGAGCCATCTCTGTGGGCCCCGCTGTGAATAATGTGCATTAAAAAATTGTATCTTTACCATAGGACATGGGTTTGTCAACTGAAATCAAAGTTTTTGACCTTGACCTTTGACCTAGGAAGTTGTAAATAAATTATGACACACCCTTTAGTGTTGGTTTATAAACATGTCAAGTATAAACTTTGAAATGATAACGGTTCTCAAGATATAGAGCGGACACGATCTTTACCATAGGACATGGGGTTGTCAACGGAAACCAGTTTTTGACCTTGACCTTTGACCTAGGAAGTTGCACATAAATTATGACACACCCTTTGGTGTTGGTTTATATACATGTCAAGTATAAACTTTGAAATGATAACGGTTCTCAAGATATAGAGCGGACACGATCTTTACCATAGGACATGGGGTTGTCAACTGAAACCAAAGTTTTTGACCTTGACCTTTGACCTAGGAAGTTGTACATAAATTATGACATACCCTCTGATATTAGTTTATATACATTTCAGGTATAAACTTTAAAATGATAACGGTTCTCAAGATATAGAGCGGACACAATCTTTACCATAGGACATGGGGTTGTCAACTGAAACCAAAGTTTTTGACCTTGAACTTTGCCCTAGGCAGTCGTTCATAAATTATGACACACCCTCTGGTGTTGGTTCATATACATGTCAAGTATAAACTTTGAAATCATAACGGTTCTCAAGATATAGAGCGGACACGATCTTCACCACAGGACACAGGGTTGTCAACTGAAACCAAAGTTTTTTGACCTTGACCTTTGACCTAGGAAGTTGTACATACATCATGACACGCCCTCTGGTGGTGGTTAATAAACATGTAAAGTATAAAGTATGAAATCATAATGGTTCTCTAGATATGGAGCGGACACAAAGTTAAAGTGTTACGGACGGACAGACTGATCACTATAGGGCGACCAGCCTAAAGGCGGGGCCCTAATAATACAGAATAAACACGGAACTTATCAAAAATTTCAAGCACAAGAAATTATGCAAATTCTATAATTGAAAATAATTTCAAGTTTAAATAATACCCTGTATAATGCAAATTTTATTGCGGTTGTATAAAAAAACAAGCATTCTATGTGTATTGGATGACCGGTTAAAAACTTTTGATACAAAATGTTAACTTGATCTATAACTTGTAATGGTGGAATCTATATGACAAATATCAAGTCAATAATTTCAATTTTGATGAAAAAATGTGGAAAACTGATTATTTGAGTTAATTTTCTAAGTCCAAGGATATTAACTCCACACAAAATCAAACTAAACTGTAACTTTGTCCGTACTGGACTAGTAACTAAGAAAAATTTGCACATAAGTAAGATTCATAAAAACAAGATGAATTCAATGCATTTTATTATTAATAATTATAAGATATATGCACATCACACTGGTACTGTCCAGCTTCATAATTCTTATCTGTTTCTCATACCATAACAGATGAAACAAAACAAGTAATACTAGTAATACTGTGAAAGTACTTTTATTCGTGGGGAACCAATTTTCGTGGTTTTTGTGGATGACCTTATCCACGAATTTAAAGTGTCCAACGAAATAAAACTACCGTTGTCCAAATCAAGACATGAAAGATCCCCATGTAATTTGACTACTGATATGATCTAGAGAATATATTGAATATCACCAAATCTGCGAATACTATAATAGTAGTCACAGGGGAAAAGCACTATGAATTAAAACTGTAGGCAGGATTATACTCATTTAATCTGCAAAAACCTTAACTGTACAACTCTTGATCTTTTAATTCTTATAAACATATATTTTGATTGATGAAAGTCAGATTTCCGGTATGGATATGCTATGATAAAGTGTTCATTTTATTTCCTCATAATTCTGGTACGGATTGGAAATAATAATTTTATGATGGGGATGCTTTTGATAAGATTTATTTTACAATTTTAAAAGATAAGCTTACAGGATTTGTTTAGGTAACTTTTTTCTTTAGGCGACATGTTTATGGCCTAGTCAACACCTTTGATGGTCTTTAATTTGATGATCACACTCTATCTCGTGTTAATTAGTGTGATCACTCACTGGCAATGTTTACTTTGCAATTTCCTTCAATCCAGACAATTTGTAACCTTCGTTTCTAATGACTTCAATTTTTTTTTTTTTTTTTTTTAGAAAACTAAAATCCACAAATTAAAAAACCCACGAACATGTAAATGTTGCTCAAACCACGAAAATTGATACCCACGAATTAAAGTACTTTCACAGTAGGTGATATTTTGGAGATTGTATAGTCCTATCATTTGTAAACAAAAGAATATTCTCCTAATATAATATGGTTTGAAACACATCATTACTTGAAAATGATATTATGGAGACCCTAATTAACATTTTTACACATATATACCTAACTATCTTTTGGGGAAAATTCATATTGTATATATATTCAAAAGTTGTATATATATTTCATTTTGTACCAATCATAATAAAGGAACTTTAATTTGAATAAAACATTGTTTAAGTCCTGATCCAGTAAAACTATTTATATCCCTAAAGGACTAAATTAATTTTCACAAATTAATACGACTAAAACACAGAATTTGTTTATAAAGTACAAGAAGAGAGCAGAGTTATTGTTCCTGTATTTGACCAGAAAAGAATTATAAAGACCAAGACCAACCATAACAAGCTCTGCTTTCACAGACATTCTCACAACATCCTGTCACATATAATACACAACAAAATTCAGTATCTGCTTATTGCAATTATAAAACCCTAGATTTATTTTGAAAATGGAATATTTACAAATGTTTATTTTCCCTATCTTTCGTTAGGAATCAAGTGTAAAAGTAAATCTATAGCTTGTAAATCACAAAAGTAGGCCATCGTTCAATAGACAAATTAGCTCAGGTACATAAAACACTTTTAAACTGCACATTCATTGTAACATGTAACCTTTTTGTCATATCAAATAGCATGATAGTGAAAAATATTTAATCAATTTGACACATCAAACCGGTTTCAGAAGCTGTGAAGCTACTACTTGGATCCTCATAGCACTTTAGTGACCATGTGGTTGATTATGAAATGATTATCTTACAAAACTGTATGACTTCATTCATTTTATGCATTTAATATACATTCATGATTCAAACAAATTCTACAGGCTTTTCAGGAAAGCACATGTACCAATGGCTAGCATGTTTTTATGCAAAGCAAGCATATTTTTTTATTGAAATTGATAAACATCCAAATATTAATTTCAAGAAATATTTCAAAAAGAATTTGCTTTCTTTTAAAGATTATACAAAAATAATGAAACCGTTGAAATTCTTCATAACACACATAAATAGCACTTAATGTACAAAACATAAATAAAAGAGATAAGGAAAAAAAAGAAATATATTAACTACAATAAGCAAAATTTAAACTCCTATCTTCATCTGCTTATCAGAATGGATTCCATAGAACTGTCATCCCTTTTAATGGACAGACTACTATCTACTTGAAATTTGCTAATTTCTTTCTAAAATGTGGATCTAAAACATATATGATTTAATAGATAATTACGTTGAAGTACACAATTCAAAGAATCAGTCAACTATTAACAATTAAACACCATCTCAAAATATGAAAATGCATCTGTAGGACTATCACATGCCAACCACAAACTATTATACATTACAAAATCCAAACAATAACACACAAATATGTGATTCTTACAGTATCCTAATTACTACTTAGTGAATAACCAAGAAAAAAGCTCTAAGATGTCAAAAGGGTATTTCATCTTATCTGCATGACCAATACAAGCTTTCAGGACCAGTAAAAAAAAATAAAATCTAGGGACAAATATGATGTTTTTTTTTAGTAATCAACCTTTTCTCACCTTTAGATAGTTGTGCATGTTCATTATTTATAATATCATTTCAATGAAACTTTCAAATATATCACGCTTCTTAATCACTGTACAATCAAAATCAGAATGTGTCCATAGTACACGAATGCCCCATTCGTACTATCATCTTCTATGTTCAGCGGACCATGAAATTGGGTTAAAAACTCTAATTTGGCATTTCTTCAAACTTACTTTAACCAATTCATTCCAATTAATATTTTATCAGTATGTGAATTTGAAAAACAGGATTATTTTAAAGAATTACATGGAGTGTAAAATAAAACTATTTTTCTGTACAACCTTTTTAAGGAAATTAAATGCTTACAAAAAATAATGAAGATCTTTTTTTAACACAATTATCATACAAAAATATAATCAACACTATATATATATCATATATACAATACAAACAGCAACAATTAAATAACTCAACAAAGACTTCAACACAAATCAACATTTTAAAGTCAATTCTATACAATTAGACAAATTTGTGATCAAAATTTTACATATTTTCATTTTAAATTGACTTATGTATATTAGTATAGCCATAGGCTAAAATTGTTATGACTGCATAATTTGAAACAATTTTTCCATTTAAGAAAAATATATCTTTGCAACTTCACAAAATTGAAGGTCTACAAATGCAGACAAACTCTTATATTGAAGATAACATTAGTCTGTTCTTTACGATGGAGGTAATTTTAATGTGAATCAAGTCGTCTGTAGTATAAGAGGTATGGAACACGAGGGGCAGTGAACTGTAAGACTGTTGTTACTGGAACAATTTTAACATTGCTATCATCAAAGATCACCCATCTATTGATAGCAGGATGGAACACTGCTGTGGTATAATGTCCTCCAGTAGCCTTCTTACCATGGTGATATACAACTGGAAAAAACAAATAAATTGTCAGGTACTTAAACATTGTTCTACTGTACTAAATTAACTCATCGCAGATACCAGGATTGAAATTTTGTATACTGTGGATTCATTATTATTTGTTGGATACCAATTTTTGTGGATTTTGTGGGTGGAGGTGAACCACGAAAATAAATCAACAAATAACAAATTTTCTATAGGCTTGTATGCAGGTTTAGGCAAAACCCAGAAATTAAATATCCACAAACATGCAAGTTTTCATCAATCCACAACCAGGTGCTCCGCAGGGCGCAGCTTTATACGACCGCACAGGTCGAACCCTGAACAGTTGGGGCAAGTATGGACAAAACATTCAAGCGTGTTACAGCTCTGAATTTGGATTGTGATCAAATTTTTGACATTATATGTTTTTTTTTTACACAAAACAAATGTCAAGATTTTACAAATCAATTAAAGATTTCTTCAAACTTTTTAAATCTAAAATTAAATAGTTGACACAGCATAGGTTTCTGACACAGAATGAATGTGGTCTAATGAACTTAAAAGTTTTTTTTTTGCCTTTGAGCAATTCACTATGCTGTTGAATATTAATCCTCTCAAAAAAATGTTTGAAGAAATTTTCTTTTTATTTATGAAATCTGAAATGAGAAAAATTTAAACCCCCCCCTTTTTCACATCCCTGTTTCCCTTTTTCCAAAACTGATATCAATTCAAATTTCTAATGGAGTTTGCAACAATAACTACTCTTTTAAATACATCATAAGATATTAAAATGTAAAATAAAGTGCTTGTTATCACTGAATGGTAAAGATTGGTTGGTAGTAAAAGTGAATATACATTGTTTATTGTATTAAACAATAAAAAAAACTTCATCAGCAACATTTTATATTGGCAAATTTCCAATGAAGTTATTTACATAAAGTTATTGGCAAATAAAAATAGAAAATGACATCATAGTCATGTCTGGCAAATGTCCAACATACATTATCTAAAAACATTTTAGATAAGATAAGGAAAAAAAGCTTCATCAGCAACATTTTATATTGGCAAATTTCCAATGAAGTTATTTACATAAAGTTATTGGCAAATAAAAATAGAAAATGACATCATAGTCATGTCTGGTAAATTTCCAACATATATTATCAACTACTATTCTATACAAAGAAAGATAACTCCAATTGAAAATTAATTGCTATTGCACAATATTGTGCAATTAGATATTTCTTGCTATTGTGCAATACTGTGCAATTGAAAATTTCTTGCTATTGCACAATACTTGATATGGAATCCTGATTTGGACCAACTTGAAAACTGGGCCCATAATCAAAAATCAAAGTACATATTTAGATAAAGCATATCAAATAAGCCCAAGAATTTAATTTTTGTTAAAATCAAACTTAGTTTAATTTTGGACCCTTTGGACGTTAATGTAAACCAATTTGAAAACGGGACCAAAAATTAAGAATCTACATACACAGTTAGATTTGGCATATCAAAGAACCCCAATTATTCAATTTTTGATGAAATCAAACAGTTTAATTTTGGACCCCGATTTGGACCAATAATAAAAAATCTAAGTACATTTTTAGATTCAGCATATCAAAGAACCCCAAGGATTCAATTTTTGTTAAAATCAAACTAAGTTTAATTTTGGACCCTTTGGACCTTAATGTAGACCAATTTGAAAACGGGACCAAAAATTAAGAATCTACATACACAGTTAGATTCGGCATATCAAAGAACCCCAATTATTCAATTTTTGATAAAATCAAACAAAGTTTAAATCTGGACCCTTTGGGCCCTTTATTCCTAAACTGTTGGGACCAAAACTCCCAAAATCAATACCAACCTTCCTTTTATGGTCATAAACCTTGTGTTTAAATTTCATAGATTTCTATTTACTTATACTAAAGTTATGGTGCGAAAACCAAAAAAAATGCTTATTTGAGTCCCTTTTTGGCCCCTAATTCCTAAACTGTTGGGACCTAAACTCCCAAAATCAATACCAACCTTCCTTTTGTGGTCATAAACATTGTGTTTAAATTTCATTGATTTCTATTTACTTCAACTAAAGTTATTGTGCGAAAACCAAGAATAATGCTTATTTGGGCCCTTTTTTGGCCCCTAATTCCTAAACTGTTGGAACCAAAACTCCCAAAATCAATCCCAACCTTTCTTTTGTGGTCATAAACCTTATGTCAAAATTTCATAGATTTCTATTTACTTAAACTAAAGTTATAGTGCGAAAACCAAGAAAATGCTTATTTGGGCCCTTTTTGGCCCCTAATTCCTAAAATGTTGGGACTAAAACTCCCAAAATCAATCCCAACCTTCCTTTTGTGGTCATAAACCTTGTGTTAAAATTTCATAGATTTCTATTCACTTTTACTAAAGTTAGAGTGCGAAAACTAAAAGTATTCGGACGACGACGACGACGACGCCAACGTGATAGCAATATACGACGAAAAATTTTTCAAATTTTGCGGTCGTATAAAAATTGGTACCCATGAAAATAAATGAATCCCCAGTATATGCCAGATGCTTGTTTCGTCTAAATAAGTCTTTAAGACTCACCAGTGACGCTCAAATTAAGTGACATTAATGTTTATACATGTACATCTATTATTATTGTATAAACAAGTCAGTGGTTGTTGTTTGTTGCTGTATAACATATTTGAATTTTGTTCATTGTTTTTTTTACATAAATCAGGCCAATAGTGTTCTCATTTGAATTGTTTTATGTATGTTATTTTGCAGCATTTTATAGCTGACTATGCTGTAAAGGTTTTGCTCATCGTTGAAGGTCACACTGTGACCTATTAGATGTAAACTTCTAGGTTATTTGGTTTCTGGTGGGGAGTTGTCTTATACCACATCTTTTTTATATTGATTGAAAATTACTAGAATGTGTGCGATCATATGACTGGTAATGTGTCTTGCAAGACAATATTTATTTAAACATTTTTGATCTTTTTCTACAAAATTGAATCAAAATGGTTTCTAATATCAAATCATTATTTTGATATTCCACTATGTAAATGGTTGAAATCAAAATAGTAATATTTTTTATTTTTTGTCTTATTCTTATGTGAATTCATACTCTGAAAAGTTCTTAAGATTGTTGTTTTAATTACCTGCAAATAATTTATATTGTCTGTAATAGTTAGGGTACTTGTTTTTCACACTGGGAGAAAGTAAATCTGTAAAAAAATATATAAATACATATGTATACAAGTATGCCAAATTATTTTAGATAAAGTTTATGTCAATTTCTCTACAGCAATTATAAAATATTTATTGTATGGGACATTGGAGATCCATATATGAAAATTTTACATTATATTGAAACTAAATTTAATTCAAAGTATAAATTTAGCAAACATTTGTCCATGGAATTAAGGGGCAAGCTGTTTTCAATAATAATACAAGCCTTAGAAGATTTTTATTACCCACTGGTCGCTCTAATTAATGCTGTTTTTACACGATTACTTGAAATGAATTTTGTATTGTTTTAGGAATGGAACACAAAAATGCAAGTTATTGCAATGTAACTTGTTTAAGCTAGTGTGTGTGAGTGTAATACCCATTTGTTAAAGTTCTGCATGTATGAAACCAAAAATACTATAAAATTGGGACATTTTGTGATATGTTCAGTTACAAGTTACCAAGATAGGACTAAGAAGATCATTAAGGATATGTTACTGAAATATAAGTGAGTGTGGACACTAATATTTGTGATAATCATAAAGTTGAGTACATTTGTTAATACCCCCTTTCCACTTTTTTTAATTGGGACGATAAATATCCACTGCAGAGAAAAAATAAATGGAGAATGTATGGGGACACAGATGATGCTCTCCCCCTGTTTGCATTAAACATCATATTTAAAATAAAATAACTCAAGAACGATAAAAGTGACGCTACCAAAATGTGTACTTGTTCTGAGTTTTGTGGTAATAAATAATGTGTATCTTAAGTTGGGGCAAACTTATGTTAGAGAATGGAAACTATAACTTTTTGCAATTTTTCCAGTTTTAAAGGGGCATAACTCTACAACGGTTAGAGTGACACTATAAAAAATCAAACTTTATCTGTGTTTTGTGGTAATAAGCACTGTGTATAAGTTTCATAACATTTGAGGCAAACTCAAGTTAAAGAACGGAAACCAATTTTGGAACATTTGTACGTACAGACAAGGGTAAATCTTAATCCCCCTCCGCTACAGGAGAGGCATAATAATGTACTAAAAATATTAAATTACTATATGGTTTAAATGTCCCCTCTAAATAAAACAAACCTTTTGTGATTTCCAGATCAATAGTAAAGTTAACATCTTTAAGAAGTTTCTGACTTCCACCGTCTTTGTCATAAACAAAACATTTCAAATGTAAGATCAGAACAGGAGGTAACTGTTCTATTGTAAGTTTTTTTGTTATTTCCATCTGAAATAAACATATACCAATTAAGATTAGATGATATGAACAGATATATTTTCTGTTTTTATTTGTTAATGCTATTGGAAGTAAGGAGAAGGATGCATCCAAATGAGTGATCTTATTTTTTCAAATAAACTTGAATCATATTGAAAATCTATCAGTTAAATAAATGGACTCCTTGTAAAGAAAATTGTGGCTGATTTGTCTATTTATTTGATCAGTTGTTCAAAATATTTAAAAAGTTTAAATAAATTGAACCAAGAACTGAAACGGTTTCCATATAAAAAATAATTAATTATAAGTTAATTCTTGGTTATGACTAGATCAAATAGTCAATGAAACATACAGTAAATTATGCTTTAAAGCTGCCTTTTCTGAGCATGATTCATTTTCAGCTTTCAGTTTGGTAAAAAAAAATTGCCTTGATATTTCATAACAGTACAGTTTATATATTTCTTTGATATTGTTTGATTCTTTTTTCTCTATTGATGGTCCCTTTTCTCTGCTATTTTACTTGTTTCATTTATTTTAATTTGCAGGGTTTTGTATATAATGTTTCTACTCCTTTTTGCAACAACTTACCTCTGCATTTGTTTTAGAGCATGTGAATCCACTGACTGATTCCTTACTAACCATCCTCTCTAATGCCTCACGTACAGTGCATACTTTCTCAGACTACAAAACAGATAAGCAAACCAATTAGTGCATAAACAGTAAAAGTTTTGAGAATATAATATTATAAAATATACTCATTTTGAAATTGATTCTTGACTTTAAATCTTAAAACATTAAGTGGTATAAAGTTGTACAAATGAAGACAAATAAAAACGATTCCACATATATTCAAATATTAAAGCCAGGTTGCACAAGTAAAAATGTCACAATGTAAGGCTTAAATTAAAATATTGTTTGTTTGCCCTTTACCGACCGACCCTATCAATTCGTTCCGCCTGAAAATCTTTTATTTGTATTTACCAGCAAGATTTTATTTTATTTTATTTTTTCGTTCCTACCAAAAATCTTATATTTGTATTTCCCGCTCAAAACTTTTTTACCGGAATCCTTGGGTTTTATCTTTACGTATAAGGTCCAGTCCGTTTGGTATCACCTGAGCGTTTGACATGAACACTTGCATTTGAAGTTTCAAAGCATTTGTTTGAAATCAATGTTGAACGCTTTGTGAAATCATGATATGAAGTACGTTACTCTGTACCTTTAAACTTAAAGAGCAGGGTTCATTTACAAAAAAGTTCGTTTGATACAAAAGTATTTACGTGTGTACAAACCAATTTGTAAACGGACGTTGTATTCTATGTAGGGATGGCCTTTTGTGATCCACATATCAGAATGATTATGTTAACGATGCCGCTAAACTATTTATATCTGACATGAACCAAAAGTGACAAAACCCTGTAAAGTGGAGAATATCTGGCAGTAAAATCGCCAAGTTTTCCATACAGATCATTTATAAATGTGATGCAAAATACGTGACAATTGAGTTTTAAGTCTTATAGCATTTTTATTGGAAAAAAAGGCACACACGAAATTTGTAACACTCTAGGGACTTTTTCTACTAGTAATTTATGTCTGCCCGGACATTATCTTACCAGTACAAAGTTATCTCTTATATATATATTTTTTTTCTCAAAAATAATAGTCCCAGCGGAAAACTTATTTGCAAAAACAAACGGACAAAAAAATGACATTATGCAGATTTTGTATCTATAAAATAAAATATTTTACCTACCTGCCTACCCATGACAAATAATATACCGAGCCAAGTTATTTTTTTGGGGAAAAAAATAAAATATTTTACCTACCTACCTACCCTGTTTCAAAACATAGGGTCGGAAAAGGGCAAACAAACAATATTTTAATTTAGGCCTAAGGTAAATTTTTGCTATATCTTATAAATATAACTGTTCCAGACCATATGAGTATTTGGACCATATGTGTACAGTCTGGATCGTATGTGTATATGCGTATGGTCCAGTACGAGCTGACCATACATGTGATTTGATCATATGGGTTATATTTAACAATTTATCACAATCTTTATTTTTAGTTTTACAAATTGTTATTATTACAATTAGATGGTTAACTGAACAATTGAAATTAAACATTTGTTTAATTGCATATCTGAATCCTATTTTGGTACATTCGCCCAAGGCCAAGGTGACACTTTCTACAACAAGTAATATAATATTTTGCATGTTCCTTTGTATTTGCATTTTTGTAAAGTTGCTAAACATTCTAAAACAACTGTCCTCCCATATTATGTTTACTTCAGATATCTTCAATTTCAGTGATCATAATTCAATTAATGTATAACTGATCGACATGCTAAATACAAGATATTAACAGAGTTGATTAGCTTGATTTTTTTAAATAGTTAGAATATAAAGTTTTTATTTCAATTACAACTGAACTTTTTTTTATATTAATTTGAGAGTTAAGTTATGTTGATCTGTAAAATGCATTTGTATCTTATAAACATGATCAACTTCTAAATATAAGTCAGACCGTACGGTCTGACCGTAGAGTATTTCCAAAAAGTATGCATACGGTCCAGACCGTACACGTACGGTCCAAATACTCATACGGTCTGGAACATAACAATCATATATCCCTCATGGACAAAATGTTTCCTCTGGAATCTAACAGATTTTATTGTAAAGGTTTTATTTTTATAATTACTTGAAATTTGACAACATATAAGAACCAAATTTTATAGAACTGAGCTTTTTTTAAGGGAAATTTCAGCTAAACTCGAGAGACTGATATTACAACCATGATGTCATTGCTTAGAAGAACCTTATTATTTTTCAATCTTATCAAATGAGTACATGTCAAAATAAACACAAAATGCAATAACTGGCTGTTGTAAAAATTATTTGATGTATTTTACTAATTCAGTCATTTTTCAAAGATAAAATAACTTAAACCTAACCAATAGATCTTGTCACTATTTTGGAATCTACAATACTAGATTCAAGAATTTGTGACATTTGGACTGTTATTTCCTTTGTGGAGGCAGATATTTTCTTGTGATGTCAAAAATCTTAAATAACTGGGATGTCCAATAATGGCCAATATATAGTAATAAGCTTTATTAAGGATCAAAATTACCTGAATGTCCAATTTAAGTGTGAAGAATGGTTCCACAGTTGCTGAATCTTTTGATGTTGTTTTGAATACTGCTGATCTAATGTATCCAACAAAGATATCTGCTAGAGGGCTCACTTCAAAATCATTCTGCAACAGCAATATATGCAAAACTAACTAGTAAGATCAAGAGAAGTAATTTGATTGCCAATTAGACAAATATCACATGACATGGTGTATTGAAGTTTTCTTCAAATTTCAGTGAAGCTCTGTCATTAGTGCAAGAGATGCAGATTAAAAGATATACCTAATTTGCAAAGATATGGGACTAAAACATCAAACTAAACAACTGGATTCACTTACTATGGAGTATAAACAAACAATTAAAATGTTACCTTTCTTGTTAGTACACTTTTCTTTTTAGGTCCGACCTGTTCCCATGAATCAGGATCAACATCTTCATCACCACTGTTATCTATTACACCATTAGCTTCATACTCTGTCAAATTCAAGGTCAATTCATTATTATAAAAGCAGATTAATTTACAATAACCTTTAAACTTGACTGGGCTAATAAAATAAAGGTCATCAGTAGAGTTGGTTGTCTGTTTGGCTGCGAAGGATGCATACAATTTTTGGTATGTTTGTCTGGTTGAAATGGGAACAATATAGGGTAATAAGTACATGGTACAGAACCCTTGCAACAACTTTAATTCTTTTAGAGTGGCCTGTTGCAAGACACAATTCTGTTCTTATCCATCATAACAGTCCACTAACATTGTAGAACTTGTTTAATGTGTATCTTTAATTTGCATTAGTCCTGAATATGCATGAAACCTTTGCTATTGGACATTAAACAAGCAACAGACAAACAATTACCAACTACAAAACAAACAAACATTGCTTTATCAAAGAGCCTATATAATGGTCTTCCAAGCTTTGTGCACAGATGAACAGTAAAACCACCAGTCTATCTTAAGGTAACAATCTTAAGGTAACAATCTTAAGGTAACAAAAGTCTTTGCACAGATTCTGACTTGAGATAACCTTTACCTGTTTCTCCTTTGTGTACTCTCATACATGCCACCATTTCTTCATGCATCCCATCAAGTATACAGCTCAGGAATTCCTCGGCATCTTCTTGTCTACCTAACTGTTACAAAAATGGAAAATGATGTTTTAGAAATTTAAATATCTCATTTATCATGTGTTTTTTTCCTGATCATGATTTTTGTAGAGCCTTAGACTTTAGTCGAAAAAGCTAGACTAAGCGATCCCACATTCCGTCGGCGGCGGCATCCACAAATATTCACTCTGTGGTTAAAGATTTTGAAATTTTAATAACTTTCTTAAACTATACTGGATTTCTACCAAGCTTGGAAAGAAGCTTGTTTATGATCATAAGATAGTATCCAGAAGTAAATTTTGTTAAAATAAAATTCCATTTTTCCGTATTTTACTTTTAAATGGACTTAGTTTTTCTGCGGGGAAACATTACATTCACTCTGTGGTTAAAGTTTTTAAAATCTTAATAACTTTCTTAAACTAATCCTTGGTTTGTACCAAACTTGGACAGAAGCTTGTTTATGATCATAAGATAGTATCCAGAAGTAAATTTTGTAAAACAAGAATGTGTCCAAAGTACACGGATGCCCCACTTGCACTTTCCTTTTCCATGTTCCATGGACTGTGAAATTGGGTAATAATCTAATTTGGTATTAAAATTAGAAAGATTATACTATAGGGAACATATGTACTAAGTTTCAAGTTGATTTGACTTCAATTTTATCAAAAACTACCTTGACCAAAAACTTTTAACCTGAAACTCCTACTTTCATTTTCTATGTTTAGTGGACCGTGAAATTGGGGTGAAAAGTCTAATTTAGCTTCAAAATTAAAAAGATTATATCATAAGCAACAAGTTTACTAAGTTTCAAGTTGATTGGACTTCAGCTTCACCAAAAACTACCTTGAACAAAAACTTAAACCTGAAACTCCCACTTTCATTTTCTATGTTCAGTGGACCGTGAAATTTGGGTCAAAAGTCTAATTTGGCTTTAAAATTAGAAAGATCATATCATAAGCAACAAGTCTAGTAAGTTTCAAGTTGATTGGACTTCAGCTTCATCAAAAACTACCTTGACCAAAAACTTTAACCTGAACGGACGGACGCACAGACGGACGAACAGAGCCACAGACCAGAAAACATAATGCCCCTCTACTATCGTAGGTGGGGCATAAAAATAAATCCATTTTTTACGTATTTTACTTATAAATGGACTTAGATTTTCTTCCAGTTAACATTACATACAGTCTGCAGTTAAAGTTTTTAAAACATTTATTAGATTCAAAAACTATCCTGGATTTTTACCAAACTTGGACAGAAGCTTCTTACAACCAAAAGATAGTATCAAGAGGAATATTTTTATTAGATTTTTTTCCTCACTTTTGTTGAGCCTGCAATTTACAGCAAAAGTAGGCAAGACACCAGGTTCCTTGAACCCTTACAAATTATTTTTTAGAAAATTCTGAGAGCTTTGTATGAAATCTGGTTGTTGTGTAGAATATGCAGGTGTGTGAAATCCTTGAGTCAACAAGTGTGATCTTATAATGTGTCACATAATACCTTGAGTCAACAAGCATGATCTTATAATGTGTCCCATAATACAATCAATATAAAACTTGTAATAGTAAGTTCGGATTTGTAGTTATAGAGAAAATGCTACAGAAATGTGTTTATGTCGGACAGATAAACAGACAAAAGGACAGAGTAAATCAGCCTATTGCCTCAGGTGTGGGTATCAGAACTGTGCTTAATCTAACCAACAAATCATTTTAAAAGCTAAACTACATTTAAAGTTTTGCTATACATATATTTTTTTTAGCAAAATTTGTACCAAGGAAAAATACTTTTGCCATGTCTTGAATACATTGTGCCAGTGAGTGCATTTCTTGTCACATGATCATATGTTGAATTATAATTGGACAAACCTTAAATGTTGCTGTATCTTGAAGCACCTGTAGCATTTTGTAAACATTAGTGGGTTCAAACATTTGTCCTGGTGGCAATTCTGGTGGTTGTTTTTTACCCTTGACTGCAAATAAATAATTATTAATAAGCTTTGTTACAATTATGAGTAAAACCTTGATCTCAATTGAAAAGGGGGATGCTAATTGTGTAAATCAATAAAAGCACTTGTCAGACTTGTTAAACTTTTTTCTATTTAACTGTATTTAAATTATCTTTCTATCTAAATTTTGCTGAAAAGTAAAACATGTGTATATAATGCAATTGATTGTCTCTCTTGATCCAAGACCTGCAAATATTTGAGATCCCTGTAAATATTTATAAGTTTAATTTCTTCAAATATATATATTTTTTTTCCTTTTTTTCATTTATATATAAGGATCAACAAACCTAAAGGAACATATCAATAAAGCATAGATATATGTCTTATTTATTCTTGACTAGCAAAGAATAAAATGATTGCTATATAGGAATATGCAACACTTGACCTGAGAGTCTGACACTTGAACTATTGACTTCATACATCAATAACTTTTTCTCTGTGGCATCTGACATATTCTGTTACCCTTGAGATGTCCAGTAATGGCAGATAAATAACGATACAGTGTATGCATGCAATTATAAAATCTTACATTTGTCTGTTGTTGCTCTTGCACAAGGTGTAAACTCTCCAACAAACTGTATCCTAAAAAAACAAAACATCACTTGTTTTTAAAGGTATTTATATATTTTTTTTTGAAATATTGCATTTGGAAATAAATGAGGAATGACATAGATGATACCCCACTAGCATATAACATTACTAAGGGACCTAATTCTAGAACTGTAAAAGTGACGCTACCCAAAATCGTACTTGATCAGGGTTTTTTGGTAATAAGCATTGTGTATATGTTTCAAAACATTTAGTCGAATAATAAATCTAGCAATTTTTTTCAATTGTAACGGCCATTTCTCTAGAATGGTAAAAATGACGCCACCAAAACTCAAACTTGATCTGTGTTTTGTGGTTAATAGCATGGTGTCTAATTTTCACAACATTTGGTCAAGGCAATTAAAGTAAGAACGGAAATGAAAAATTCAGCAATTTGTCAATTTTTATAACTCTAGAACAGTAAAAGTGACACTATCCAAATTTTTACTTGATCTATGTTCTATGGTAATGAGCATTGTCTATAAGTTTCATAAAACTTGCTTGCAACAATCAAACGTAAGATAACAGAACAAAAATTTTCCCCCAATGTTTCCTTTGGTAAAGAGGTATACCTCTAGAATGGTAAAAGTGATGCCACCAAAATTCAAATCTGACCTGTGTTTTGTGGTAATTAGCATTGTGTATAAGTTTCATAACATTTGGTAAAGGCATACTAAAGGAGAACAGAAATTTTGTGACATACAGATGGACAGACAAAGGTAAAACTTAATGTCCCCTCTGCTACAGTGGGGGAATAATGATTTAACGATACAGCAGCACAAAAAAAAAGTGTCATCTTCAGCAATATAATATGATATGAAGTATTGTTTCACTATTGAAATTGACATTTCTGTGTAGACTTATTTATAATGTATTATTCGGAATGGTATTAAACCTCATTCAAACAAGTGGTGAACCTGTTTGTCTGAAACTCTAGCCTAAAGTGGTCATCATTATAACACATAACATTGCTATTTAAGAAAATGTCTTCAGCAGGCCAAAAGATACAATTTAATTGTTATGTTTACACTTGGTTCCTTTTGAGGCTTTTCCGGATAACTTGCAGCAGGAGTGAGATATAAGATGGGTTTTCTCTGAGTCAGAATAATGTCTCCTTGGAGGGTTGGTAACTAAATATATGGTATGTTATTCAGAATATCAGTAAACCTCATTCAAACAAGTGGTGAACCTGTTTGTCTGAAACTCTAGCCTAAAGTGGTCATCATTATAACACATATCATTGCTATTCAAGAAAATGTCTTCAACAGACCATAAGATACAATTTAATTTTTATGTTTACGCTTGGTTCCTTCTGAGGCTTCTCCGGATAACTTGCAGCAGGAGTGAGATATAAATTGTGTTTTCTCAAGGTCAGAATAATGTCTCCTTGGAGGGAGGGTAACTAAATATATGGTATGTTATTCAGAATGGTAGTAAACCTCATTCAAACAAGTGGTGAAACTGTTTGTCTGAAACTCTAGCCTAAAGTGGTCATCATTATAACAAACAACAAATTGATTCAAGAAAATGTCTTCAACAGGCCAAAAGATACAATTATATGCTAACACTTGTTCTTTCTAACGTCTCAACATAACATGCAGCAGGAGTGAGATATAAGATGGGTTTTCTCAAGGTCAGAATAATGTCTCCTTGGAGGGAGGGTAACTAAATATATGGTATGTTATTCAGAATGGTAGTAAACCTCATTCAAACAAGTGGTAATCCTGTTTGTCTGAAACTCTAGCCTAAAGTGGTCATCATTATAACACATAACATTGCTATTCAAGAAAATGTCTTCAACAGGCCAAAACATACAATTTAATGTTTACTTAACACTTGTTCCTTCTGAGGCATCTCCACATGACATGCAGCAGGAGTGATATATAAGACGGGTTTTCTCTGAGTCAGAATAATGTCTCCTTTGAGGAAGGGTAACTAAATATATGATATGTTATTCAAAATGGTAGTAAACCTCATTCAAACAAGTGGTGAACCTGTTTGTCTGAAACTCTAGCCTAAAGTGGTCATCATTATAACACACAACAAATTGATTCAAGAAAATGTCTTCCAACATGCCAAAAGATACAATTTTATGTGAACACTTGTTCCTTCTGAGGCGTTTCCACATAACATGCAGCAGAAGTGAGATATAAGATGGGTTTTCTTGGAGGCAGAATAACGTCTCCTTGGAGGGGGGGTAACAAAATATATGGTATGTTATTCAGAATGGTATTAGACCTCATTCAAACAAGTGGTGAACCTGTTTGAAACTCTAGCCTAAATTGGTCATCATTATAACAAACAACAAATTGATTCAAGAAAATGTCTTCAACAGGCCAAAAGATACAATTATATGCTAACACTTGTTCCGTCTAACGTCTCCACATAACATGCAGCAGGATATAAGATGGGTTTTCTCAAAGTCAGAATAATGTCTCCTTGGAGGGAGGGTAACTAAATATTTGGTATGTTATTCAGAATGGTAGTAAACCTCATTCAAACAAGTGGTGAAACTGTTTGTCTGAAACTCTAGCCTAAAGTGGTCATCATTATAACACACATCAAATTGATTCAAGAAAATGTCTTCAACAGGCCAAAAGACACAATTTTATGTTAACACTTGTTCCGTCTAACGTCTCCACATAACTTGCAGCAGGAGTGAGATATAAGATGGGTTTTCTCAGAGTCAGTATAATGTCTCCTTGGAGGGAGGGTAACTAAATATATGGTATATTATTCAGAATGGTAGTAAACCTCATTCAAACAAGTGGTGAACCTGTTTGTCTGAAACTCTAGCCTAAAGTGGTCATCATTATAACACACAACAAATTGATTCAAGAAAATGTCTTCTACAGGCCAAAAGATACAATTTAATGTTAACACTTGTTCTGTCTAAAGTCTCCACATAACATGCAGCAGGAATGAGATATAAGATGGGTTTTCTCAAAGTCAGAATAATGTCTCCTTGGAGGGAGGGTAACTAAATATGTGGTATGTTATTCAGAATGGTAGTAAACCTCATTCAAACAAGTGGTGAACCTGTTTGTCTGAAACTCTAGCCTAAAGTGGTCATCATTATAACAAACAACAAATTGATTCAAGAAAATGTCTTCAACAGGCCAAAAGATACAATTATATGCTAAGACTTGTTCCTCTGAGGTGTCTCCACATAACATGCAGCAGGAGTGAGATATAAGATGGGTTTTCTCAAAGTCAGAATAATGTCTCCTTGGAGGGAGGGTAACTAAATATATGGTATGTTATTCAGAATGGTAGTAAACCTCATTCAAACAAGTGGTGAACCTGTTTGTCTGAAACTCTAGCCTAAAGTGGTCATCATTATAACACACAACAAATTGATTCAAGAAAATGTCTTCTACAGGCAAAAAGATACAATTTAATGTTAACACTTGTTCCGTCTAACGTCTCCACATAACATGCAGCAGGATATAAGATGGGTTTTCTCAAAGTCAGAATAATGTCTCCTTGGAGGGAGGGTAACTAAATATATGGTATGTTATTCAGAATGGTAGTAAACCTCATTCAAACAAGTGGTGAACCTGTTTGTCTGAAACTCTAGCCTAAAGTGGTCATCATTATAACAAACAACAAATTGATTCAAGAAAATGTCTTCAACAGGCCAAAAGATACAATTATATGCTAACACTTGTTCCTCTGAGGTGTCTCCACATAACATGCAGCAGGAGTGAGATATAAGATGGGTTTTCTCAAAGTCAGAATAATGTCTCCTTGGAGGGAGGGTAACTAAATATATGGTATGTTATTCAGAGTGGTAGTAAACCTCATTCAAACAAGTGGTGAAACTGTTTGTCTGAAACTCTAGCCTAAAGTGGTCATCATTATAACACACATCAAATTGATTCAAGAAAATGTCTTCAACAGGCCAAAAGACACAATTTTATGTTAACACTTGTTCCGTCTAACGTCTCCACATAACTTGTAGCAGGAGTCAGTGAGATATAAGATGGGTTTTCTCAGAGTCAGTATAATGTCTCCTTGGAGGGAGGGTAACTAAATATATGGTATGTTATTCAGAATGGTAGTAAACCTCATTCAAACAAGTGGTGAAACTGTTTGTCTGAAACTCTAGCCTAAAGTGGTCATCATTATAACACACATCAAATTGATTCAAGAAAATGTCTTCAACAGGCCAAAAGACACAATTTTATGTTAACACTTGTTCCGTCTAACGTCTCCACATAACTTGTAGCAGGAGTCAGTGAGATATAAGATGGGTTTTCTCAGAGTCAGTATAATGTCTCCTTGGAGGGAGGGTAACTAAATATATGGTATGTTATTCAGAATGGTAGTAAACCTCATTCAAACAAGTGGTGAACCTGTTTGTCTGAAACTCTAGCCTAAAGTGGTCATCATTATAACACACATCAAATTGATTCAAGAAAATGTCTTCAACAGGCCAAAAGACACAATTTTATGTTAACACTTGTTCCGTCTAACGTCTCCACATAACTTGCAGCAGGAGTGAGATATAAGATGGATTTTCTCAGAGTCAGTATAATGTCTCCTTGGAGGGAGGGTAACTAAATATATGGTATGTTATTCAGAATGGTAGTAAACCTCATTCAAACAAGTGGTGAACCTGTTTGTCTGAAACTCTAGCCTAAAGTGGTCATCATTATAACACACAACAAATTGATTCAAGAAAATGTCTTCTACAGGCCAAAAGATACAATTTAATGTTAACACTTGTTCCGTCTAACGTCTCCACATAACATGCAGCAGGATATAAGATGGGTTTTCTCAAAGTCAGAATAATGTCTCCTTGGAGGGAGGGTAACTAAATATATGGTATGTTATTCAGAGTGGTAGTAAACCTCATTCAAACAAGTGGTGAAACTGTTTGTCTGAAACTCTAGCCTAAAGTGGTCATCATTATAACACACATCAAATTGATTCAAGAAAATGTCTTCAACAGGCCAAAAGACACAATTTTATGTTAACACTTGTTCCGTCTAACGTCTCCACATAACTTGTAGCAGGAGTCAGTGAGATATAAGATGGGTTTTCTCAGAGTCAGTATAATGTCTCCTTGGAGGGAGGGTAACTAAATATATGGTATGTTATTCAGAATGGTAGTAAACCTCATTCAAACAAGTGGTGAACCTGTTTGTCTGAAACTCTAGCCTAAAGTGGTCATCATTATAACACACATCAAATTGATTCAAGAAAATGTCTTCAACAGGCCAAAAGACACAATTTTATGTTAACACTTGTTCCGTCTAACGTCTCCACATAACTTGCAGCAGGAGTGAGAGATAAGATGGGTTTTCTCAGAGTCAGTATAATGTCTCCTTGGAGGGAGGGTAACTAAATATATGGTATGTTATTCAGAATGGTAGTAAACCTCATTCAAACAAGTGGTGAACCTGTTTGTCTGAAACTCTAGCCTAAAGTGGTCATCATTATAACACACAACAAATTGATTCAAGAAAATGTCTTCTACAGGCAAAAAGATACAATTTAATGTTAACACTTGTTCCGTCTAAAGTCTCCACATAACATGCAGCAGGAATGAGATATAAGATGTGTTTTCTCAAAGTCAGAATAATGTCTCCTTGGAGGGAAGGTAAATAAATATGTGGTATGTTATTCAGAATGGTAGTAAACCTCATTCAAACAAGTGGTGAACCTGTTTGTCTGAAACTCTAGCCTAAAGTGGTCATCATTATAACAAACAACAAATTGATTCAAGAAAATGTCTTCAACAGGCCAAAAGATACAATTATATGCTAAGACTTGTTCCTCTGAGGTGTCTCCACATAACATGCAGCAGGAGTGAGATATAAGATGGGTTTTCTCAAAGTCAGAATAATGTCTCCTTGGAGGGAGGGTAACTAAATATATGGTATGTTATTCAGAATGGTAGTAAACCTCATTCAAACAAGTGGTGAAACTGTTTGTCTGAAACTCTAGCCTAAAGTGGTCATCATTATAACACACATCAAATTGTTTCAAGAAAATGTCATCAACAGGCCAAAAGACACAATTTTATGTTAACACTTGTTCCGTCTAACGTCTCCACATAACTTGCTGCAGGAGTGAGATATAAGATGGGTTTTCTCAAAGTCAGAATAATGTCTCCTTGGAGGGAGGGTAACTAAATATATGGTATGTTATTCAGAATGGTAGTAAACCTCATTCAAACAAGTGGTGAAACTGTTTGTCTGAAACTCTAGCCTAAAGTGGTCATCATTATAACAAACATCAAATTGATTCAAGAAAATGTCTTCAACAGGCCAAAAGACACAATTTTATGTTAACACTTGTTCCGTCTAATGTCTCCACATAACTTGTAGCAGGAGTGAGATATAAGATGGGTTTTCTCAGAGTCAGTATAATGTCTCCTTGGAGGGAGGGTAACTAAATATATGGTATGTTATTCAGAATGGTAGTAAACCTCATTCAAACAAGTGGTGAACCTGTTTGTCTGAAACTCTAGCCTAAAGTGGTCATCATTATAACACACAACAAATTGATTCAAGAAAATGTCTTCTACAGGCCAAAAGATACAATTTAATGTTAACACTTGTTCCGTCTAACGTCTCCACATAACATGCAGCAGGATATAAGATGGGTTTTCTCAAAGTCAGAATAATGTCTCCTTGGAGGGAGGGTAACTAAATATATGGTATGTTATTCAGAATGGTAGTAAACCTCATTCAAACAAGTGGTGAAACTGTTTGTCTGACCTATGTCCAAGAACGCAAATCGCAGTATGACACAAATGACACCAATGTTTGTGAGAAAAACACCTTGGATTTCTTTTATTTATACAATGACTTTGTGTCAAGAAATTTGGACTGTGAATGAAACCCAAAAGCGTAAGAATCGTGGAACACGTTTGACTGGAATACAGAAATTGACACAAGCATGAACTTTATAGATTGGTGACCGTATTTTGAGTTCAGAAAATCAACAAACATTGTACGCATTTTTAATTTATTAATTTATAGCAAGCTCTTAGATTTAGATTTATCCATGCCTTTCGTTTTTTGTAGAAAAACAGCAAACATCCTCTGTCCCAATACCCACGATAGAGTCATTAAACAACTTTATGTTCTACATTGTAATTATATTTGCATCTTGCATATTAAGGACCAACCCTATTATTTAAACACTGTTTGAGTTTTCATTTTATTCCGTACTTATCGTGCTCGTGTTGCATACCAATGCCTTTGTTTCATTTTATTAGGAAAAAAAAAAAACATTGCTTAGAAAGCAAAATACATTTGATATAGATAGTCCAACTTAAGAGAGCATTTCTCCACATTTCTGTTGTTTACTATAAAATAGGTTTCTAAAGTGGCAATTACATGTAGAACAGTGGTTGCCAATCAGATATATATATTTACGAATTTGAAAAAGCGGCATCAGCATATGGAGTATATGTGTCTCAATTGATACGTTACTCTAGAGCTAGCTATAAAAGTACCTTAATTTTGTTGAACAAGGAATACTGCTTTCTCAAAAGTTGCTAAGACAGGGCTATGAATCAATCAAATTAAGGTCATTACTCAAGCAATTTTATGGTCGCCATCATGAGCTGATTGGCCATTATGACAAAAGAGTGTCAGAAATCATATCTTAGTGATATTCTTCCTCAATCATAACAACCTTCCATCATTGCCGAACTGAACAAAGAAATAACATGACGGGTGCCATATACGGTGCAGGAAATGCTTACCCTTCCGGAGCACCTGATTTCACTCCTGGTTTTTAGTGGAGTTCGTGTTGTTTCCTACTTATTATTTGTAACTGTTGATGTAAATGTCTTTTTGTTTTATGAGTCTTTGGTTACTCCTTGGTTTTGATTGTTATTGTCTTATACACGATACCTTATGGATGTATTTACATGATATAAGCTTATTATTACACTTACATATATAAATAACACGTGACAAGAAGGTTTCATATGAAATAAAATTTAAAAAATAAAATCCTCCCACCCGCCCCATTTTTTTCAAAAATTTGGATGAAAATCTACTAATTAATTTTAGTTGGCCTTAACTGCAGTTTAATAAAAACTCAAGACATTTTTTGCTGTTCTTTCGTGTTTTTCTGGTCATAAAAGTATATACTTACATGCTATCCAGGATAGGGGTGGAAGTAGGTCCTCTCCTAATTGGTGGGAAGTTAGGGATTTTCTTCATCAGATTGTAGAATGGTGGGCAAGATATTAAGGCTTGCAAAGTCTGTTAGCAATTAAGGAAATTGTAAAAACCAATGGGAGATGTTCAAATTGACATATAATTTTATATCAGTATTCTCTCAAAATATTTCAAATAGTATACAGGCATATCAGAATATTTGCCAAACAAGAATGTGTCCATAGTACACGAATGCCCCACCCGCTCTATCATTTTCTATGTTCAGTGGACCGTGAAATTGGGGTCAAAACTATAATTTGGAATTAAAATTAGAAAGATTATATCATAGGGAACATGTGTACTAAGTTTCAAGTTGATGTAACTTTAACTTCATCAAAAACTACCTTGACCAAAAACTTTAACCTGAACTTCGCACTATCATTTTCTATATTCAGTGGACCATGAAATTGGGGTCAAAACTATAATTTGGCAGTAAAATTAGAAAGATAATATCATGGGGAACATGTGTACTAAGTTTCAAGTTGATTGGACTTCAACTTCTTCAAAAACTACCTTGACCAAAAACTTTAACCTGAAGCGAACGGACGGACGAACGCAGGCACAGACCAGAAAACATAATGCCCTCTACTATCGTAGGTGGGGCATAAAAATGTTATTACTGTAGAAATAGGGTAAATCTAATTTCATATCAAAAGATTAATTTATAGGTTCAAGACAAAACTTACATTATCATGGTATTGTAAAGCTCAGTTGCATCTGGTAAATATTTTTGTACGTAATAAATCATATTAGTGTTTGCTTCTATTTGCTAGGAATGAATCTGACAGTCAATCACCTTTTAATATACACCTGACCATATATGCATGTACATAATTATTATAATGATAAAATTTAAAAGGATACAGCATTTATGTAGCACCAATTGCCTCTATTCATCAATCCTCTTGGTTGGAGACCAACTTGAGTGTGCATTATTTTATTCTGGCAAAAGAAATCTACAAAATAAAAGAAGTTTAATAAGAACATCATTTACTTTCCCTTTTAAATTTATACGTTTCTGTGTACTGAATTTACATGATGAAAATGAGAAAACATGGATGAATTTTAAAACTATCAATATCTTTTATAATTTATCACTTTATATCACCATCCATATAAGTTTTGTACGTGTGCAAACATTCACTAGATTCCATATCACTTTTGTAAGAAAAATCAATCAATTGTATTTACATATTTTTATGATTAATTTCAATTGCACCAAATGTGTTCTGATGACCTGACAAAACACAGGCAGCAGTGTTCATATGACAAGGCTGCATCTAGATCTGTGACATGTGAATCATCACTCTCAATAAATGAATCAATTCTATAATTTTCAATTCCTGTTTGTGGAATAATACAAGTAATCATCATAATTTCACATTTCTATCCATAACAAATCAAAGGTTTGTCTCAATTAATTTTTTTAATGTTTGGACAACTTTTAATACCCCAACACCATGACCACACAAAATTCATATTTTCATTTGTTACAGAATTGTTTTTGCTTCTACATGTATCCTTATTTCAAACAGAAAAAAAATATCATGTTCTTTCATGTAATTTCGAACACAATCTTATGATCCTACAGGAGAGGCATAAATTTGGTGTTGGGTGGTGGCAGTGTTCTCCACATGGCCTTAACACACTGTGGTGCCCTGGTATTATCTTGGAAGATTTAAAATAGAATATGTACATGTAGGGGCCATTGTGCTTTATTGTTTTGGAAAACAGTGCTATGTTTAATTTCCATGGTGCTATTTGAAAATTCAGGTGAGACAAATGGTTGGGGTACAAATGTTGAATTTATTTGCACAATGTTACAAACTTCTGAATGTTCATGTGACCAGTTTTTGGTGGGATGTATCTGTTCATGTGACCAGTTTTTGGTGGGATGTATCTGATCATGTGACCAGTTTTTGGTGGGATGTATCTGATCATGTGACCAGTTTTTGGTGGGATGTATCTGTTCATGTGACCAGTTTTTGGTGGGATGTATCTGATCATGTGACCAGTTTTTGGTGGGGTTTCTGTTGCTTAGTCTTCTATGTAGTGTTTTGTGTACTTTGTTTGCCTGTTGGTCTTCATCTTTTTTTACCATGGCATTTTCTGTTAATTTGGACTTACATGTACATGTATTATGAGTTTAAATGTCCCTCTTGTCAAAATGCTGGTACCTTGTCTCTCTTTCACACAAAACATCAATTATTTGCTACCATACATAATCACATTAAATCGTTTAAGCGATAAATTAAAGGATGGTCTATTGATGACCTGACACACTTCTTGTGCTGATTTAAGATCATGATTACATATTGTCATTCTTATTTCAATTCCCCCTCAAAAAATTATCATCATTTTTTTTCCCAAATATTTTAGAGATCCTCCTTCTAGCAAATCAGGAAACTTGATTTAATTTAAATTCTAATTCATATTCTATTTCCTTGATTTTTTTCTTTTTAATTCCTTATATAAGATACATGTAATAAATAACCTTCCTCAGAGCGCAGTATAATCATAATAATGTTATTAATCATTGCATTACATTTGTACATACGGATTGCTGGTATTCATAATTTAGATTGTTAGCAGCAGTTATATAATAATGAAGGGATATTTCATAAAAACATATAAAGAATCAAGATAAGGCACTAGAAAATCTATTTCAAAAGAATCAGCTGTAAACAAAAAATAAAATAAAATCAATTACAAACGAAAGTGAACCAACGCCTAGCGAGTCTGTAGTACGGTAGAGTCCATAAAGTGGATACCCGAGGGTATGCAGGGTCGTTATGATGAAAACATAAAATGTAGAGAGTCTTATAACAACAACACTTTAGGGACTGCTGCAGAAAATCTATTGATCGACATGTTTCGGAGCCTAGGGCACCGTCATCAGGATAAAAACAATACATAAAATCATGTTGAAGTAAAAAATCGCGTTGTTAAAATTTAAACGTCATAATGTTACAGTGGTAAGTAACGTTATTAATAGCAACGTACTGAAAGTGAAAGTTCATTGTAAGTATGTAAATAAACTATAAAAAGAAATTAAAAATAAAATGTTTTTGTTGTGAAAATGTTTAAAATTAAAAAAATAAAATAGTAAATACATGTATAAATAATTTGTATAAATGTCTTTTAAACCTCATTTAAAAAAAAATAGTATTATTACCTCCAAGTATGTCTGCTGCTGAATCATGAATGGCAGGAACGGGAGACATATTTACTATTTGTTTTTCTTTGGGATCCTTTTCCTGGTCAAGTGATGGATAATTAACATCTACATAGTTTTCATTGTATATCACAGATGCTGCTGTTGAAGGGGAATCCCCTTTAAATAAGTTCGCCCAGGATTTGGGTTTTGCTCCCCAAACTGAGGCTGACTGTTCTCCTGAGGAATTCTCTTGTTTTGCCGGAGAATTTTCCTCCACATTTAATATTTCAAAACTTTTTTCACCATTTTCTTGTTTATTTCCTGGAGCACCTATTGGAATATTGTTTGATGCTGGTTGCAAAGGGGGATAACTGGCAAAGTCCACTAAATTTTCACTTTCAGTTTCAACATCTTTAGAAATATTCGTATGATTAACAATTGAATCAACCTGTGTTACGATTTCCTGTGATGCCTGTGACGAATCTTCATATCCTGAAGAAATGCTGCTTTTGGGTGGCTTATTGACTGATGTAAAAGACAAGTCTATGTGTTCTGATGAGGTGGGGTTAGTATTATGAGTGACAGTCTTTGTGTCTTGTAAAGAATCTGGTAACCACGGTTGCGGTGTATAAACAGATGTTTGAGGGGGAGGACAAGATGTTTGTAAAGGATATAAGGGTGTCTGTGAAGTGTGAAACATTGATGAGTGTGAAACATTTTCGTGTGTTGTGTGGACCATGTGTGAATGTGCAAGACTATCATCCTTAGACAGAGTTACACAAGAAATGTCATCAGTCACTAGTTCCACACCTTCAGAAATGTTTGTTTGGAAATTGTTCTGAGCGGGTGGAGCACTTGCATAATTTTGAGCATAATCTGTGCGATTTTTCTGTATATATTGTGTTTGTACAGTGTCTCTATCACTTTGACTAGTATATGAAGTTTCTTTAAAGTTAAATGCATTATGAGTTATATTTTCGGCATGCATATTAGATTCTAGCTTTCTAATTCTCTCTTTTTCAATTTCCTCTTGAAGTTTTTCATAATAGCCTGGTGGCCTTCTTTTTTTATTTCTTCGCTCATAAGGTTTTGATGATGATGAACTGTTGTTTCCGTCCATGTCCATTTGACTTTGATCATGTGTATATTCTGTGTGTTGCTGATTCAATTTGTCTTCATCTGTAACTATGGGGAAAACAGATTCAAATCAGTGCTCTGAACAATGCATAAACTTTGACCTATATTAATTATGTTCTATAATGGTTTACTTTAACAAATTGTGACTTGGGTGAAGAGTTATCTCATTGGCACTCATCCCAAATCTGCTTATATCCATGAAGCTCTTTTTCTTCTTGGACTAGGAATTCCAACTGCAAAACGGTTGGAAAAGCTAAATTTGATACCTTGTCATTTATATTTAAACATAATTTTATACCAAAAGATATTTTAATACAAATCTATTTCATAAACATGTCAGAAAAAATCCAATGAAACAAATATGTTGCTGGTGATAAGATGTTAACAGCATTCAAGGATCTCTGAAAGACATATTTTTTTCAACTCTTTGCACTCACCTCTGTTATTCTCTTTGGAATCCCATGGAAACTGAAACAGATACATAAGATTGCAAAGAATTCAATTTCATTATAACCCACACTTATCTTAGATAATCAATTTACGTACATGTATACTACTTAAATGCATGTTTTTTTTACCCAATAAAAAAATTTTTACTTTTTTATTTGATGAAAATAAAAATGAAAGGTGATTTGAGATTTTTGAATCTTTCACTTTTTATCAGGACTTGAGTCCCAATATTTTTGTATGCATATATTTTTTTAATCGAGTAATGAAACACATAAGTAGCCTTAACTCCCGTCTTGACTAGAACATTTATGTTCCACATATTTAAAAAAAGAGCTGTACTATGAGTGCATGCATGGTACAAAAATGTCATCCAACGCTTTTCAAACTGGAAAATCACCCTTTTTAAAGAATAAAACCCAATAACTTTGGAACATAAAATCTTAAATTTATAAACATTGAAAGGGAACTAACGTCAATAGATATATATAACAATTCACCAAAGATTCATGCAAATTGCTAAAAGCATTTTTGAGTTATCGACCAACATCACATGTAGACAATGGACAGATATTACAGACAACAGTACATGTATAATATTATAAGTCCCATAATGGGCTTAAAAATGATTCAAAAACATTCATTGCTAAGCAGAATTTTTTTTTACATTTTACACTTCCGATCTATTGGTTATTCGATGCTGTTATTCGCTGAGAAATAAAAGCAGTCCTTTCAATAGATAACTTTTATCCCTTTTATTGCCATGTCGACGATGTTGTTGGTCTATATGAACACTTGTTGTATAGAATAATGACTGCTACACTTTAAGAATTTCGCTACTCAGTTTCAAAATAAATAGCTTTTCATAAAAGTAGTATATATTGATAAGGTTTTAATTAAGGAATCAAACAAGAATGTGTCCCCAGTACGAATGCCCCATTTGCACTATCATTTTCTATGTTCAGTGGCAGTGTTCTAGGATTCCCATTACCCGTTACCCGGGGTAAGTGGATTAGGTCATTTTTTAGCCTTTGTCACCCGGTGGTAAGTCAATTTTCAAGTTCGGGGAAGCCGAAAAACTCTTGAAATTTCCCGGTCCTCTTCAATTTTCCCATATCTGCTTTTTATTTTTATTAAATCACGAGAAAAAACTTTGATAAAAGATCGAAGATTTTGTCGATGTCTATCGGCGCTTTTATTCAAGCACTCGTTTACTAGGTGTAATCAAGCGCAAAAGAGACCACATTCTTCTCCTATCATTCTAAAAGTCGGTCACGGTGTCGGTAAAATCGGAAAATCCAAATTGATAACTGGTGCTTAAATCGGGACATAAACGATTTTTTTTCTTGTCATCGGAGGAAAATAAACTTACAGTTGCATTTATTATAGCTCTTAATAAATGACATAGTAATAACTATAACATATTTGTCAAATTTAGTAAGAAATCGTTTTTTTTGCGCCGTCCGCATTGGTTGGCGGATTTAACTTTTAGATGTGGGTAAGTAATTTTTTTATTGATCTTATTGTGGTAAGTCAAGGTGCCAAAAAAATCCTAGAACACTGAGTGGACTGTGAAAATGAGGGAAAATCTCTAATTTGGCATTTCAATTAGAAAGATCATATGATAGGTAGCAGTGTACTAAGTTTCAAGTTGATTGGACTTAAAATTCATTAAAAACTACCTCAACCGAAAACTCTAACCTGAAGCGGGACAGACAGATGAACAAACGAACAGAGGCAGACCAGAAAACATAATGCCCATAAATGGGACATAAAAAGCTAAAAATATATAGAGGTAAATATGCTTGTTTTCAAGATATTAGCCATTGAAATTTTGGCGGGAAAATGTTCTCTCTTGGTTTTTTATAGCTTTATCATTGACAAATTAAAGTTCATAGAAACTGTTAAAAAATAAATAAGATTTTATCAGACTTTTACAGATGGCTTATAATTATACATTGAAAAGATTTATAAAAAGAAAAATGTGGCCAATTGGCAAAAAGTTTTAAGGCATTCAAATGGATAAAACCAGAGGATTTTGAAAATTTGACAAAAATTCCAAAACATGACAAGCAAACACCCTTAAGAAAAAAGTTGTTTTCTGATTAATTTCAATGTTTTTAGCCTTGCTTACTTCAACACTACAATTAAGTAAGGATCTCTTATAAACTGACTTGTTTGATCCGCTTGTTTCAAAACAGGAAAACTACCATTTACAATGTACCACGTCTAATGGAGGCCAAGGGAAATACTCTAATTTAAGTAATGTTATTTCGCTCAAACTTATGCCTCGTTCACATGTACATTTAATTAGAATCGAATGCGAATCCAATTCGCTGATCTTGTTCACACTCTTCTTCTTAAATGCGAATTAATACGAATTGGTTAATTCGATTTATCCAATTCACATTAGAAATAAGTTTTTGTTAATACGAATTAAAAGTTAATGTCGTTAGGACAGCAAAGCGAATTCGACGTGCATTGTAATTCGAATTAGAATTGACGTTAAGACGTAAAATGTTTCGAATGCAAATTAGTTAATGCGAATCGAATTCGAATTACGTGTGAACTCAGAATCAAATTAGTTCATATAAAACAATATCTATTATGGTTAATTTTGGGCAATTTTGTCTAAGAAATTTTTATGTGTCACCTATTCTGAGTATTTCTGACATATATCCATACCTTCACTGCACTTGTCACACTTTGTAGTTGTGATAATTTTGATTAAGAAATATTTTTTTTAACAATGTACATATAATGTAAACAGTAGTAACATGCTTGCTTACCTCTACTCTACCACCTTCTGTCCGTCGAGAACCAAACAATATTTGGTAGACAACTTCATCTTCCTGTTGCAGATTATCAAAGTCTCCAAATGTTATCTCCTGTAAAATATTTATGACATTTATCATTTGGAACATGTGTAAAAGAAATTCCTGATTAACATGATTAAGAAAAGATATGGGCATGCACCCCTATAAATGGGGAAAAATACAAGGTGGAAAAACCTTAGGATGCTGGATTTTGTCTCTGAGCTGAAGACCCATAGGTGGCCTTCTGCTGTTATCTGCTCCATTTTTGGGTTGTTGTCTCTTTGACATATTTCCCATTTCCATTCTTAATTTTATTGCCATTCATTCTTGATTTGTTTACTCCTACTCAATGACGAAACCTCAGATTTTTTCACATTATCAGGCCAAATAAAAAAGTATGTGTGGTTCCAGTTACATCTAAAAAAAGTTAGGGTAGGTAGGTCAGGATTTTTTTTTTATTTTATGTTTTTTTTCTACACTGAGTCTATGGGAGCAACATTCTGACTTTAACAGTGCTTAATGAAAAATGACAATAAAATCTTTAGGGTAGGCTATTTTTAAGCCGAAAAAGTAGGGACGGTAGGGTTACTGGAACCACACATATATTTTTGTTTGGCCTCATGATTGTAAAGTGGCATATTGTCTTATGTGAGAACTTTGAAATAAACTGTGTTGCTTCCTTAACATTCCAAATCAAGATGTTAAATTACTTTCATGGAAGCCTCAATTTTCCATATTTCTGACAGCATAATTCTGAATCAAGGTAATCCATGGAAGATCAGACAATACAATTAAACATAAATTCCTGCCTTCTTTATTACCATAATTAAATTTTGAAGGTCTTTAGACCACTCCCTTTTCATCTGTGTAAGGGAGGAGATTATGACTTGTGAGCATTCATTATTTTGTCTTAACGATCCTTTAAGATTAAAAATATTTCAGCTAGATTTAGCACACCAACATAAAATGAAACTAGTTATCTATATAAAATAATATATATAGTATCTTTTATATATATATATATAAAAAAAAAAAGATGCATTTAAATTAGGGAGATATACAATGTACACCTCCTGGAAGGTTACGGTCCCAAAGGCAAAAATTACCAAATTTTAAGGAAACAGATTGTCTCCTTCTTTTAAGTTCTTATGACTGTAAAAAAAAATATCCTTAACTTTCGGGCAATTATGAAAGTAGCGTCTTCGTACATAGCACCCTTTTCTTTGCATTTTAGACACCTTCGCATGGTTTGTGAATAATTTAGTTTCATTTATTTAAGTTCTTATATGTCTGTCTACGTGTTGCCACAGTCTTTGAATGCTCATTTAACAGACAACCGTGGCAGGTAAATGATTCATAAGATTTTTGCAGTCATGCGTTTGATGTTTTAGGCAGCAATTTAGCTAAGGGCAAACATGGTGTGTGACAATCTCTGGATTGTGTATCTACATTGTAAAACATATTGCCTGTATTTACATTCGACAGAAATTCCATAACTATTGCTGTTATAAATGCAAATCAACTGAAAACGTGCTTGACAGCCGCCATCGTCTTTACCGGATATTGTGGGAAATGCGGAAGTGCAATAAAATTTAATTCACATGCGCAAAACTTAGGTGTGCTTGAAAAACCATCTTCGCTTATCCTGATCAATTATTGGGTAGATCAAGGTTTAAAATTATTTAAAAAAAAAACGACTAAATTTTGGAATTTTTAGCCAAAATGCTGTTTATATTTAATTTTTGAAAGATATATAATGAAAAGTATATATAGTTCAGCTTGGATTTGTATAGTGAGCTTTTTAGCGTTGTGCTAACCTGAGACTACTATAACAGTGCTAACTTGTCAAATTTTGAGTGATCGCCTTGACAGCGGAAAACTCCGAAATGATCGAATTTTATGATAAAATATGATAAATCAGTTCTTGAAATGTACTTCTAGAAAAAGTGGAACCGGTTTCTCACTATTATTACAGTGCGATCACTTAAAAGGTAGGCCAGTAGTGGTTTTTCTTTTTGCAATTTATGAATGGAATGTGAAAAACTATATCTCGAGTGAACGCGATTGATAGTTTAAATTTTTTTACCGATAACCGCTACGAATTTCAGCTGACGGCGACTATACAAAACAATATTGATAAATTAGTTCTTATTACTGGGTACTTTATAAAATAGTTAATTTGAGTTATCTCCCCTTATATGTTAAAGCTGGAAATAATAAATCATGTTAAAGCTGGAAATAATTAATCACACTTTAGGTTACAAGGAAGTAATTATTTACATAGGTGACAATGGTAGCCTTTTTTGGTCCTGCGTTTTCACTATCAAAGATCCATAGAAAAAAAATGTCGAATTCTGAATTAACAACACCTTTGGGTGTATTTGAAACTGCAAAACACATATGGTGCCACAGCTTTTTTGATAGAAAAATTGCATTTTTTAAGGGTACTGAACAGTTCCGGAATTTTCGACATTGTATAATATTGATTAATTGTCGAAATCCAGATATGGTGTACACATTTTAGCACCTCATTTTTGTGGTTTACCATCTTTGCCGCAAGTTCATTGTTTTCTGTTTGGTATTAAGTTAATAAAAAGATCTAATAGTTTTGTTAAATATCTTGTGATCTATTTATTTGGCAATCGTCAATTGTAGTCAGCAGGCTTTAAGAACATCAGTTGTTCAACCTTTTAGTCAAATGCGTTTTGTTAAATTATACTTTTTCACTAAATGTTTGGTCTTTTGGAAAAAATGTTGTTTGTGTTGTATTTAGACCCCTCTACAACGAAATTTGTTTTACATGCACACGTATAAAAACTTCTGTTTTTATCCAACGCAATCATAGGTTTGAATGTTGTTTGCAATTTAGACTTTTATATATAAGTTCCAGACCATATGAGTAATTGGACCATACATGTACGGTCCAGTCAGGATTCTACTTCGTCAGAATTATCTCCCCATTACGCCAGTTCATTTTCACAATCGTAGAAATGGAAGCCATTGTAGAGATGACGCGCTACCAATTTTGCTCATGGAAATCGATAAATTTATCCACATTGCACCATTACGATCCTTATATGTCAGTTGTATTTTAAAAGACAGATGTATCAACTAGCTAATGAGCATCAGTTAATGATCTTGTCTGCATTGATTCAACTTAAAACTATTGTCTGATCGGTTGTCAGGTGGAATTTTCGAAAATTCATAAACATTTAAAAAAATTCTAATTAAAAATTCCGTAGAAGGGCAGACTAGATTTTTTTAGTGTATAAAGACTATAAACCCTAGTTTTCACACACAAAAAAAATAAATTTTTTTTCAAAGATATGCATTTTCATCATCCAACTTGAAAGACTGTCGTCAAGTACTTTCAGTAAAAAAATAGCTATTCGAACACCACTTCTCTGTTTTTGTGACTCATTAGATAGGTATTTCATTTGACCCATATATTTCATCTTTTAGTACTGTTATTTTTTTGTGTTATAAAGTCAATCTGTAGCTTTGATATATAAAAATAATAGAATCTGAAGCGAGACGATGTATGAAATAATCTTACTTTGTACGATATCAAGACAAAATATTCAACTCAAACACGCCCTAACATAAAAAGGTGCACTCGATTTTCTCTTTTCGATACAATTGTTACCCATTTTTTAGAATTTTTTCTTGAGTCACATAATGGAAGGGCAGACACGAAAATTTTTAAACTAATTGATTGGTATGTTTTCCGTCCGTGGTATTTTTTTCAAAAAAATCGGAGGTTATGCATTTTCTTCATCCAACTTGAAAGATACCCATGTCGTTGACTTGAAATCTTATTGTTCTGCTTAACTATGTACTAGATAAATTGGAAACTTATGCAAATGGTGTTTTTAAAATAAAACATCTCGTAATTGAGAAGAAAATTGTAATTTTGTTTGTTTCTATTAACTTTTAAAATTTGTGTCACTATAGTAAACAATACAGTACACATTTATCGCCTTCTCTAACAAAGAACTTCGATTCTTTTGTTCTATTTCAACCGGGTTTCCGACTGCACAGGCAATAGATATGTAACATGAGTTATAAAAAAAAATAATTAAAAAAATACTACAGGAAACGCGCAACAAAATAATAGCAATATTCTATAATTAAAGTTGACATTGATTGGGGGTCTCATTTGGGGGTTCTGATCCCGGATCCCGCTTACTGTTTTGACAGAATCCCGTATCCAGCTTACACTATGTACTTAAGCAATTCACTGAAAATCTAAATTAGTCAATTTGACCAATTTAATTAGTCATTTTGACTGTCCTCTAGATGACAACAATGCACTTTAATCATTTTGACTATGCTCTTAGTCGTTTGACTAGATGGTTAGTCACATTTGACTGAGTAGGGTGGTCATTATGACTATGTTAGGAAGTCAAAATGACTATATGTCATACTCGTTATGACGAATTGGATTGTTCAATTGACTATGGACATTTGTCAGTTTGACAATTGAATGTAGTCCATATGACTGATTGATATAGTCGGAAGTGACCATGTTGGTTAGTACACCTGATTACTGTGAATAGTCACGACTGTTAGACTGTTATTTTAATTTGTGTTGTGTTTTTTTTTGTTCTACCATTTAATTTGTGTGCGTTTCATTCCGTTTCGTTCTGTTATGATTCATTTCTTCTGTTATTCTTCTTTTTGTTGTTTCTCTTCCATGGGATTGACAAATACATCTGGAATGTAATATCATTAAAAATACCACAGCAGCAATACTAACAATGACAATAGTATAGGACCAAAAGTGCTCAATGTTCAAAACCTTCCTATATCTTACGTTTCCATGTGTAACCATTACTCAGTGACATATATTAAAGTCTAAAAATCAAATAAAGAAGATAAATTTATTATAAACGAATTGTTAATTTGAAGTGTTTATTTCAGATATTTTGTCGGTAACAACTCTGCACGTGTCAGTGTGGTATTCTCTATGGTAAAAAATCCCTCAGCTGTGTTAATACAAATAGCAATGTCTTCATTTGCTGAAAAATATAATTGTATTATTTTAGAAGCTAAAATATAACAATAAACAAGATTATCAGTCATGTTAAAAGTTTAAAGAAAAAACAAATTTTAAAATCTTTGATCTAGTGATTTAATCACTCATCTTATACCATTAATTTGTAATGTAAGCACCGGGATCTTGACAGCCACCCATCCTATATCACAACATTGTAACATTGTAATGTAAGCACCAGGATCTTGCCAGCCACCCATCTTATACCACAACATTACCACAACATTGTAATGTAAGAACCGGGATCTTGCCAGCCACCCATCTTATACCACAACATTGTAATGTAAGCACCGGGATCTTGCCAGCCACCCATCATATACCACAACATTGTGATATAAGCACCTGGATCTTGACAGCCACCCATCTTATAACACAACATTGTAATATAAGCACCAGGATCTTGACAGCCACCCATCTTATAACACACCATTGTAATGTAAGCACCAGGATCTTGACAGCCACCCATCCTATATCACAGCATTGAAATGTAAGCACCAGGATCTTGACAGCCACCCATCCTATATCACAGCATTGAAATGTAAGCACCAGGATCTTGACAGCAACCTTGAGTTTTTATTTCATTGTTGTGAATATCGATTGCAGTGTTTATTTGTAACAGTTTTTGCTCAGGTGAAAAAAAGATATCGCTAAATACTCTTTTCAATCGACAATACGTTGTATGTGTATGAAAATTGATATCCCTATACATATCCCCCTTTTTTTTATTGTCGTTACGTCAACATGTGCCGATATTAATTTCATTTATACACTCCTTTTTCTTAAATTCAATTTGTGTAAGTTAGAATTAAAACAAATATACATCATACTCACTTTAAACAATTGGTTTATATGACAAAATAACAGTTTCCATGCCTTCTGGTTTGTTTACATCTACACAATCTATGGAACAAAGGGAACGCGAAAGAGAGCGCGTGAAAACCGATACTCTACACCACGTGGTGCTGTGATCACTAACATAGTCAATTGACTATGCACTTAATGACTTGATGGGTAGTCATACATGCGTTTGACTACCTTTCGGCTGATATTTGACTAACTGAATAGTCATCGTGACTAATTTAGATTTTCAGTGTTCTCTTTTTTTTTGTAATTTCCCGTTAGACTCCATTTCCCGTTTTCACGACACAATAATTCGACTTTCACGCGTCACGCTTAGACCCCAATGAGACCCACTTGACTCATGTGCTCCAGGTTTAACCATAGGCGGATCCAGGGGGGGGGGGGGCCTGGGGGGCCCGGCCCCCCTTTCGTGGGAAAAATTTGGTTGATTATATAGGGAATCACTGAAGCATGACTGGAGCGGGCCCCCCTTAGGTCAGTCAGCGCCCCCCACCCCCCTTAGGCAAAGTTCTGGATCCGCCACTGTTAACAGTGTATTTTACGTGAGACTACTATAACTAAAAACTGTTATAGTAGTCTCAGATTTTACCTATAAAAAGAAAAACAAGAAGATAAGTAGTTAGTGATGAGAAATATACATACACATTTAGTATCATATTCCCAGCTAATAATGATGTATTTTTTTTTAATTAATCTTCTTTTATTCTTTTGTAGCCCTTTGTTTTATACGAAATAAGAAATTGAAACTTAACAAGAATATCATAAAGTTTGGCAGCGGACTAATCAGGTTTCCCTAAAACTAACTAAAAAGCTCTTCTTCTTTTTGTTAGGGTTGTACAGTTTAGAATATAGTGAAATTCATCACCTATATCTTGAGAGTTACAAAGTACACAGTAGCTTTCCTGTCTATTAATTTTACACCATCTGCCGGTTTCTATAGGCAACTGATGATTTCCAATTCTAAACCTACATAACGTTATTTTATCTTTATAAGGTAATAAGTCTAAATATTCTTCAAATTCAAAGTTGTCTTTAACATAATGCTTTTGGAGTATTTTCCATTCCTTATTTCCAAGTCTGCTGAAATTGGTAAAAAATTCTTTGTTTAATGCTCAACTTTTACCATTTTGGATTAAAACTATAAGCCTCGGTCACACCTTACAAGATAGCTTGAACGAACGCCTAACGGATGAAAATAAAAGTTGTCCGTTGACAAAAATTGTTATCCGTGGAACGTGTAACGAATGCGTAACGGACACACACCAGGTATGCAACGTTCGAGAAATGGACAGAACTGATGTCGAACGTACATCCAACGGACAAGTACCGCATAAAACGAACACCTAACAGAAGCGTACCGGATAAAACGGATGAACAAGATATACAGAAAAATTAAAGGCAACAAAATTAATACATGTATATCGCATAAATATTCAAAATGTTTCTGTGTAACTGGTTTTGGTTTGTTCTTCAAAAGTCCGTCAAAGGGCAGTGTCTGACCTGAATAAGAGCTGATTGATTGTGAAGACGTGTCTTTACTCTAAGATCGATTATAAATAATACGAATTCATGAACCTTGAGAAATCTGACATACCAATAATTGGCATTTCTGACGCAAAATTTTCAATTGGCATTTATCGGTTTCAGATCCGTTCATCATCCGTTTTATCCGTTGTATGTCCGGTAGAAGTCCGTTCCTCATTCGTTCAACATCCGTTTCATCCGTTAAACGTCCGGTAGAAGTCCGTTGGTGAATTTATCTTCCAGACCTCCAACGGATGTATAACGGACACGTAACGGATATAAAACGGAAATGAAACAGACCAGTACCATACAAAACGGACGTTCAACGGACATTTAATCCGTTTGACGTCTGTTCAAAGTTTTAAATATTCTCAAAATGACATACGCGTATGGTCGGACTGTACGAGTATATGAAAACGGTCTGTGTGCATGTATCGCATATGTTATTGTTCATGATACATGTATTATTATTTGTAACAGTATGCTATAAGCCCTCCAATGGGCCCTTATTTGGTGAATTAAAATTTTTCTTTTCTATAAGAGAGGCTTGTACAGGGTATATTGGGATACGGGATATTTGCCATTTTAATTTTAGGGATACGGGATATTTGTCCTAAAAGTAAATGGGGTATGGGATATTGATGCATTTATAAGGATATTGAATTTTTAACATGAAAAAAAATAAGTGGAATTTAAAAGTTAAGTACAGAAATATTTACATTTCACTTGATAAAATTGCCCCAAAAAGTTTAATATTAAAGGTCATTTTAGTGCTTTGTTGATTTGAATTGAGTTAATGGTCGTTTTATTTAAAAGTCATCCAAAGCCAGGCGAAAAGTATTAATCTATTTTCGATATTTATATGCTCATATGTACTGATAATTTTAAAAGTATTTGTTTTGCTTTCCATACTTTGTTCCTTATTGTTAATTTTCCGTTTTTGGATGGTGATGTTCCTTTGGCACTATCTTACAGTGTTTGTATATCACAACACCTCCGCTATATATGCCCTTGTCTGTTGTAACGTTTTGGATTTTAATGAACGAAATTTATGTATTACTGGTAAATTATTAAGTCAGGGATTTCATTACCACAAATCACTTAAAATCTTTACTAAATTCTAGATTTGGTTTTGAAGTTTGGTTCTACCTGTAAAAAATTTATTTCAAACGGGATAGCACATCCTCATTTTTACGGAGATGTTGTCTACCGTGCCATTGGATGTTGGATGTGTAATGATTGATAATTTAGTCTCAGATGCATTACTTTTTATTAGTTGTAATTGGCTTTGAACTAGCTGTCAGTAACTGCAAGTACTCTCAGATCTGTACTTATATAGTGTCTTTTTGTTGATGGGATGTACAAGTACTCGGTCACGTCCACTCTCTGTTTTTGTTAGATGTATTTCTAGTTGTATCCATCTGATGAGTTAAGCCTTTTTCAACTGATTTGTATAATTCGTTCTTATGTTGTACTGTTACACCACTGTCCCAGGATAAGGGGAGGGTTGGGATCCCGCTAACATGTTTAGCCTCGCCACATTCTGTATGTATGTGCCTGTCCAAAGTCGGGAGTCTCTAATTAAGTGGTTGTCGTTTGTTGCTGTGTTACATATTTGTTTTTGTTCATTTTTTTATACATAAATTAGGCCGTTAGTTTTCTCGTTTGAATTGTTCTACATTTGTCATTTCGGGTCTTTTTATAGCTAACTATGAGGTATGAGCTTTGCTCATTGTTGAGGGTCGTACGGTGACCTATAGTTGTTAATTTATGTGTCACGTGGTCTCTTGTGAAGAGTTGTCTCATAGGCAATCATACCACATCTTTTTTTTATATTATATGCTCATATGCATTGATAATTTTCTTGAAATAATCCTAGATTTTTGTTAGATGTATCCATCTGATGAGTTAAGCCTTATTGTTGTCAATGTTTTCATTTGTTTTGATGCTTTATATGATTACAGGATATTTTATAGTGTTTTACCTCTTATTTTTTACGTGGCGTGGCGAGGATTGTCAGAGGTCTCCACGTTTCACAGATTATTCTGATGTGCAACGGCTGTTTTGCCAGACAAGCTGGGGCCGAGGGACGTCAGAGCACGTCCCATATCAAAAAGTAGATATTTCGCTGTATAAACTATGTTAATAACGAATAATTACTAAATAATCAATGTAAATTAATATATTTTCTTTCTATTACTGGTGTTGTGAGGAAGGAAATTAAAAAAAAAGTAACAAAAATATTGGGATCTATGTAATTCATAAAGTTCAAGATCACAGAGTCAAATGTTGTGTTATTTCTTTGCAAAACAAGGGCTGTTCAAATTTTGCCTGCTGTAAAAATATTGCAACAGTTAAGTGTAATGTAGGTACATTAGCAGAAAGCTTTCTTGTGTTAAATTTTGAGTTATTGAACTTGCAAGCTCAATATCCACTTTTTGATATGGACGTGCTCTGACGTCCCACAGTCTGAGCTTGTCTGGCAAAACAGCCGTTGGATGTCATAGCAATCTTGAACAAGAGACAGGGTTGCGTCCTTCTGTTCTTTCCAAAATAGGTTAACGTGTAGGATGAAGTTTGTTATCAATGAAAGAAGAATGCTATCAAAATTATATTTTACAGTCATATGCATCACGGTTTGAACAATTAAAAAAAAAAGTCTGAAATTAGACCCCTTACACTAAATTTATCGTTTAACATCACATAAAAGAGATTGTTATACAAGGCTCTAAGATGGAACACTTCTTCTTTTGGACACATACATTGGATATTCTTATTTAACACTAGAAATATGCACTAAATTTTCTTTAACAGTTTGTTTTCCCAGAGTCAAAATTATCGACGTTGTGATGATAAGGAAAACTAGAGGCTCTAAAGAGCCTGTGTCGCTCACCTTGGTCTATGTGAATATTAAACAAAGGAAGCAGATGGATTCATGACAAAATTGTGTTTTGGTGATGGTGATGTGTTTGTACGTCTTACTTTACTGAACATTCTTGCTGCTTACAGTTACATGTATCTCTATCTATAATGAACTTGGCCCAGTAGTTTCAGTGGAAAATGTTAGTAAAAATTTACAAATTTTATAAAAATTGTTAAAAATTGACTATAAAGGACAATAACTCCTTAGGGGGTCAATTGATCATTTCAGTCATGTTGACTTATTTGTAAATCTTACTTTGCTGTACATTATTGCTGTTTAAAGTTTATCTCTATCTATAATAATATTCAAGATAATAACCCAAAACAGTAAAATTTCCTTAAAATTACCAATTTAGGGGCAGCAATCCAACAACGGGTTGTCCGATTCATCTCACAATTTATGGGCAGATAGATTTTGACCTGATAATCAATTTTACCCAATGTCAGATTTGCTCTAAATGCTTTGGTTTTTGAGTTGTAAGCCAAAAAACTGCATTTTACCCCTATGTTCTATTTTTAACCATGGCGGCCATCTTGGTTGGATGGCAGGGTCACCGGACACATTCTTTAAACTAGATAACCCAAAGATGATTGTGGCCAAGTTTGGATTAATTTGGTCCAGCAGTTTCAGAGAAGAAGATTTTTGTAAAAGATTACTAAGATTTACGAAAAATGGTTAAAAATTGACTATAAAGGGCAATAACTCCTAAAGGGGTCAACTGACCATTTCGGTCATGTTGACTTATTTGTAAATCTAACTTTGCTGAACATTATTGCTGTAAACAGTTTATCTCTATCTATAATAATATTCAAGATAATAACCAAAAACAGTAAAATTTCCTTAAAATTAACAATTCAGGGGCAGCAACCCAACAACGGGTTGTCTGATTCATCTGAAAATTTCAGGGCAGATAGATCTTGACCTGATAAACAATTTTATCTTATCAGATTTGCTCTAAATGCTTTGGTTTTTGAGTTATAAGCCAAAAACTGCATTTTACCCCTATGTTCTTTTTTAGCCATGGCGGCCATCTTGGTTGGATGGCCGGGTCACCGGACACCTTTTTTAAACTAGATACCCCAAAGATGATTGTGGCCAAGTTTGGTTTAATTTGGCCCAGTAGTTTCAGAGGAGAAGATTTTTGTAAAAGATTACTAAGATTTACGAAAAATGGTTAAAAATTGACTATAAAGGGCAATAACTCCTAAAGGGGTCAACTGACCATTTCGGTCACGTTGACCTATTTGTAAATCTTACTTTGCTGAACATTATTGCTGTTTATAGTTTATCTCTATCTATAATAATATTCAAGATAATAACCAAAAACAGCAAAATTTCCTTAAAATTACCAATTCAGGGGCAGCAACCCAACAACGAGTTGTCTGATTCATCTGAAAATTTCAGGGCAGATAGATCTTGACCTGATAAACAATTTTACCCCTATGTCAGATTTGCTCTTAATGCTTTGGTTTTTGAGTTAAAAGCCAAAAACTGCATTTTACCCCTATGTTCTATTTTTAGCCATGGCGGCCATCTTGGTTGGTTGGCTTGGTTTTTTAAACTAGATACCCCAATGATGATTGTGACCAAGTTTGGTTAAATTTGGCCCAGTAGTTTCAGAGGAGAAGATTTTTGTAAAAGTTAACGACGACGGACGACGGACGCCAAGTGATGAGAAAAGCTCACTTGGCCCTTCGGCCCAGGTGAGCTAAAAATGGGCTTGGGATTGAATTTATAATGATTTTTTGGGATATTTCAAAATAGTTTTAGGGATATGGGATATTTGTAAAAAATATTTATTGGGATATTAGGGGTAAACATTATAGGGATACGGGATATTGGGATAAAAACTTAATGGGATATGGGATATTGATACCCCCCCCCCCCCCAAACAAGCCTCATAAGATAGGCATCCGACCCTACCTGTAATTTTTCACATGTATGTTAAAACTAGTCCTGTCACAGTATAAGGTTTTCAATGATTTGCAATTTGCTAATTTCCTTCGATTACAAAAAAAAAGTCGATTGTCGGTTCTTTCGGTCCCTTTCGGTTCTTTTCTGTAAATCGTCGCTCTTTTCTGTAAGTCGTCGAACCCGTAACCGACTAATCGAACGCAACTCAATCGTGGACCGTCTCAAGATACATTTGTAGAGGGTCATCTAATTTTTTGCATTGAAGTAAAATGTTATATATAAAGAAAAAAGATCTATGTTTAATTAATTTTGCTTAAAATTCATTAATGATCCTGAAAATGTGGAAAACGTGGCACAAAATATTGAATATTTCCAATCCAGATTTACTTTTACCGAGTCAGATTTGTAAAATAGTATTTTCGTTTCCGGTAATATTCTTAGCACCTATTTTGTTTTACACATTTATTTCTTAAACTGTTCGGCTGATGTTCTGGCACGCTGATTGCTTACGCTAACAGTATATCGACAAAGTATTAAGATAGGGTAAAGATGCAGGGCTAATACATGTCTTTTCACACACACACATGTAACATAAAATATTGTCCTCCATGAAATATTGTATGTCGGACATAGTCAATTTTTAACCATTTTTCGTAAATCTTAGTAATCTTTTACAAAAATCTTCTCCTCTGAAACTACTGGGCCAAATTAAACCAAACTTGGCCACAATCATCTTTGGGGTATGTTGTCACCTCCTTCTGCATGTTCTGGACAATATTTCACTATGAAATTCTGTTCATGACAATACTTCACTATGAAATACTGGCTTTGAAAATATTTTTTAATCAAATTATTTCACAATTAGAAATAGTACACAAGCATGCAGCATGCACATTTATAGATTTATTACTGAAATTGTTTGGTATAGTAGAGAATTTATATTATTGTTAATAGTGAGTTTCAAAGTTACATAGATACATTACAAATGGTTAATTATAGATTAAAGAATTATCTAACAAAGGTTTCATTTTATTACATTATACTGTATAAATATAAGTAATGTAATGACAATCGCTTATTTTGTAAATATAAACACAGGTACTTGTTGAAGAAAAAAAATCCTATATACCTTCTCTAACATGGTACCTTCTCTAACATGAATATATGTTGATAACATCCCCTTCATGAGACAAAATTTAATGACAATCTGTCTATGAAATATTGTCTCAATACTCATGAAATATAACCAAATTTATAACCTCCCTTTAACAGGACACAATTTTGTAGTATTTATCTATGAAATATTGTCTTAATTCACACAAAATATAACCTCCCTTTAACAATACAAAATTTCATAGTATTCATTTGTGAAATATTGTCTATATACAGACACAATTTCACTATGCAAATTTGTCCTTCTCTGGACATTTTTCCATAGACGAGGACAATATTTCATGAAACATAGTTATGAAATATTGTCTTGTGGTACAATATTTCATAGGACAATATTTTGCTTTACACACACACACACAATAAGAATTATTAGAAAAATGTTTTTCAACCCTATTTTTCAGATAGCTAATTATATAAGTATGACGGTGGTATGGTCTCCATTCACGTTTTACTTCTTGAGATCACTACATCAGAGACTTATACTGTTATGTATAATGTATGAAATGTCTCTGGCTATACCAGCCCTCAACCTAAAAGAAACCATATCCTTATGGGAACTAACAACAACAACCAGTGGCGGATCCAGATCTTTTCCAGAGACTTTTCTTAATGGGGGCCTGCTGACTGACCTAAGGGGGGAGGGCCCACTCCAGTCATGCTTCAATGATTCCCTATACATGCTATATAATCAACCAAATTTTTCCCACAAAGTAGGGGGCCCGGGCCACTCAGGCCCCCCCCCCTTTTGGATCTGCCTATGACAACAACAACAATACTTTATTTTAAGAGGGTTACACAGTTACCTATAGAACTAATCTTCCCTGAGGCCCTCATCATATGAAAATCAAACAAAATGCAAACATATACATTGCATACATTAGTAAAAAAGTCAAGTATGATAATAACGTTCAATACAACTTTATAAAATGTGATAAGAAAATAAACATGATGACATAATCAGTTTTTAATATTATTTATACTGCAAGGTTGATTTCAATAAATGATCTGTTATTTTGTATTTGAAAGAATAAACATTTGTAATATTTCTTAACGGTATTGGCAAATTATTCCACAAATATGGTCCAGAATACATAAAAGATTTTTTGAACAATTCTGTTTTTGGTTTAGGGAGTATGAGGTTTCCAGTTGAACAGCATTTTTCAAGGGGTATGGATTTCTGTCTGAAACATAATGAAACTTGTTAGTAAGATATGATGGCACATCATTTTTAATGCAATTGAATGCCATCAAAAACTTGTGATATTTTATTCTCTGTTCAACTGTCATCCAGTTTAAGTGTTTGAATAAGGGCTCAGAAGGAGTGAAAGGGTCTGTTTCTAGTATTAATCTAGCTGCTCTCTTTTGTAATTTTAATATCCTATTTAAACCCTCACTGCTACAACTACTCCACACTATACAACAATGATCAATTAGTGGCAAGATATAACCATTATAGAATAATTTTCTGCAGTCTAGATTTAGAAATTTCTTTATCTTTAATAGTTCTAGTAGATATAGTCTGGATTTGAAATTTTTGAGCAGATCACATCAATTTGTTTTGTCCATGTGAGGGAAGGGTAAATTTTAATGCCTAAAAGACTTCCGCATGTGGAAATTTGTATCACTTGATTGTTAATAGTTAAACAACTCTCATTGTAATGTGTCATTGCTCTTTGCTTTGTTCCAATAATCATATCCATATTTTGTTTTATTTTTATTGATGAACATATTGTTATCATTGCACCATTCCTCAACAGTTACACCATGTAAATCTTCTTATACAGTATACCTTTGACTGTAGAGTTTGATAACAATTACCAGAAAGATGTAAACTAACAATAAGGCATAACCCTACAACAAACCCTTACCAACACCCAGCAATAGCACAACAGAAAAAAAAGCTAGCCTCTGTCGCAGTGCAGCCTACAGGGTCCCTTGAAACACAGACCAAGGAAAGACAAAGGACTTGCATTGACATGTATAATTTATTTGTTAATTTTTGGTGGGAGCCATTTTATTTGTTGCTATTGAGCTGCAATCCTCTATTTATTTGCACAGCTGCAGCAGTATTGAAATATCAAGCAAGGAATTCCTTTCAAAGTGCTGTTTGGACCAGTTTTGAACTTGCAGTTAGATGTGAGCTTGTTGAGGCCTCCTGTCAATGACTGTAACATTTAAATGAAATCTCTCCATTTGTGTCATGATTGCTAGGCATCACAAACATTCCAGTGAATTTTGAAATGTTTGATGCCATGCACAAAGGAAAAGTGATTGTTATTTGACGACAATAGTTTTTAAAAGTGTTGCAGATTCTCGGGTCGTGTGCTTGAACAAAAAGCAATATTAAAGTGTTATACAAGTGTTGTTCATTTCCTTTGATATTGTGAAAGTGGATAAAGAGATTTTGTATCATGAATTAAAGCAACATGCCCTTTCTATTAGATTAATAAAAATATATACCGAAGTAATTTGGGACTAACAAAACCATAAAAATTTGAAGCTACAAAAAAGAATTGAAAACAATATTTCTAAAATGTTCAACTAACTTCTACTACCATGTCATGTATGTAGAGATAGCCTTCAAAGTAGAAGTAGTAGAAGTACAAAATGTATATAGTATTTTTTGTGGCATCCAATTTTCATGATTTTGTTGGACCAAACCTGAAAAATGGATGCCTCAACTTCCACTATGAACATGTTTATTGATATAACTATAGTTTATTTACATGTATATGGTATTTACAGGACTTACAGATGTCTAACAACATTATAGACACAGACAGTGAGGATGAAATACCACCAGGATGGGAAGAAAGAGTTACATTTGAAGGAAGAGTATTTTATGCAAGGTATGTTAGACTTCTACAGTCACTGACAAAAGATCAACTTATTTTGAGATAGTAAAAAATTGGGGAACTTCTTACGATTGTAATTCGATTAAACAATGATTTGCATTCTCTACATTGAACAGTTATTGAAACATTTTAGGACAAGACTTTACCTTTTACAATACATGAGTATTTAAAAATGAAAATTCAGTTGATATAGGAACCCTACAAAACAGACCTACATTCACCTATTATTTCTATTATCATGATTAATTTGAATGTTACAAAATCAAAAAAAAAATGATAAATTTACATTTATATGTGCACTTACTTGCCTGCTTGCTATAGGTCAATTTCTATCTGAGGCAGCTGCATATCACTTTATTTGTTTTCAGCCATGATCAACAAAACACCCAATGGAAACATCCTGTGACTGGAAAGGAAAAATATGTCAGAGGAGGTTGGTTTCAATGTTAACTTAAAAAACGCTACAATGATTATTAAATCTTATGAAGCAAATATTTTGCAACGTTACAATTGTAAGTCCAGGTTATGAGACCTTTGGTATTAAAATAAAATTAAAAGACTTCAAAATGTTAAAGTTTTGTCAGTAATTAATGAATACATTTGTGTAAATACCTTATGGAGGCTTGTGATTCAAGAGATTTTCCTTTTTTAGCTCACATGGTCCAAAGGGCCCCATGTGAGTTTATGCCATCACTTGTCATGCATCATTGTCTGACATGGGGTAAAAATGTTCAAAAGGTCAAAATCTATTAGCCCTTAATTTTCAGACAAACAGAAACAACTCATTATTGGGTTGCTGCCTCAACATTGGTTATTTTAAGGACATTTTGCAGTTTTTGGTAAATTATCTTGAAATTATTGAAGATAAAGATAAACTGTAAACAGCAAAAATGTTCAGCAAAGTAAGATCTACAAAAAAGTTTGACCAAAATTGTCAATTGACCCCTTAAAGAGCTATTGCCCTTTCAGGACAATTTTACACAAGTTGTTTATGTTTTTTAACTTTAAAAATCTTCTCAAATGATTCTGGTATAAATTTTGTATTTTATTTCCTTGTACGTCAAGAAACATAGATACGTTGACTAATATGGTACATATGGGTAAAATGCATTTATTTGCTTTTGAAGAAAATATGCAAGATACAATGAACATTTAAATGGGATTTATATATTATATTAATATATATTGAAATGCAAAAATAATAATTGATGAAAAATTTAAGCAAAAAAATAACAGGTTAGCGATTCAGGCTCTTGAGAGTCTCTTGTTATGAGATACATGTTATTTGATATTTGATTTACAAATTTTAAGTCCTTCCTATTTATTTCAAATTTCCTTGGTCGAAATGAGAAACTTTATTCTTTTATAGACATCAATAATGAGAAGGTGATTTTATAACAATTTGTTCAAATTATATTTATATAGAAAATGATATCTTTTAGAATTACCTTATGGATGGGAAAGAGTTATACAGGATGATGGAACAATTGTGTATGTTGAGTAAGTGTTCAATTTAACTTATATCTATAGATCACTGTAGGCTCTAAATTCCACGGCTAAAAAAATTGACATGTATTGTTATCTTGCTGTCATTATGCATATCATGTGATGTTCTTGACAGTGCAATTTTAAAGACAAAATTTTAGCAATAAATCTGTGACAGATTGGGAACTTACAATCTAAACTTAATTCTGTCACCTGAGCCAAGGGAATGCATATGTGTATTTCAAACACTTGCTAACATGTAAATTATTTAGAGTTACTCCCCTTGCCTAACTAATTTTTTAAATGATTATCTTTATTATGTTTAGTAATTGTTAGAATATTATTATAAGTTAATTAATGTAGCAGAATTTAAGAATCACCAATAAATGATTAATTTTTTGTAGAATATACAAACATAATAATTGAAAATTATTGTAAACATCTTTATAACTTTAAATACAGTTTTAAGTTTTAACACCAGTATAAGGTGTAGGGCATCATCTAGGTCTCATAAAGATTTTATGATATCACTTAATTAATATGACAAAATGATATATTGGAAGTATAATTGTTATGCATTATACAGATTCTACAAATTTGGCAGTCAGTTTTTTCTTTTTTTTCAAATTGTAAATAATGTATTAACATTTGTAATGATTTTTAGTCATATCAACAAGAAAACCTGCTTTACAGACCCTAGACTAGCTTTTGCAGAACCATTGAAAACTTCACCTAAGGATTTTAGACAGAAATTTGATGGAAATAGTTCAGCATTACAAATTTTGAATGGAAGAGATTTAACTGGCAAATATGCCATTATAACAGGTGCTAGCGACGGCATTGGTAAGCATTTTTAGTAATTTCTTTTCGTCAGTTGGCATTTCAATCAAAATAGTAAAAAAAAATTCTTGCTACTCAGTAAAATAGAAATTATCTTTACAGCACCTGAAGTCTGAAAATTCAACTACTTAGTTTGTATTTATATATATTTATATACCATTATGCCCCAATATACCATTATGCCCCATTCATCAAAGTTACAGAGTTTCTATACTATCCTTCAGGGCATGATGTTATTTTGAATTAACAATGAAAACAAGTTATTTTCATTTGTGGTCTTTACCTATATTTTCCACACAAATTTATCTGTAAACACACTGGCAATGATTCTATTTCTCAAAATTCTCCACTTTTCTTCTTTAGGTTATGAAACAGCAAAATCATTAGCATTTCATGGTGCTACAATTATAATGGCATGTAGAAATACTGAAAAAGCTGAGAAGTGTAAGAGTAATATTTTGAAAGACAGACCTAAAGCTACCATAGAAATACTACACTTAGATCTTGCATCATTGAGAAGTGTCAAACAGTTTGCTGAAGAGTATAAAAGAAGAGCATGGTAAGATTATAAGCTAATAGTTTTATGACTACTAAAAGATGCCTGTGATATCATGGCGCAATTGGGCAAGTGTTGAAACAAAGTGTTTTTTTAAATTTTGCAGGCAGTATGTCAGCTGATAATGTGCGAAACCGAATAAGGCACAGTTGATAACAGTCTCCAAATTTGGATATTTTCTCAAAAATAGGTATTTTCTGTGGAAAAAAGATTCTTTCAAAGATAACTTTAGGAAGTTCAAAACACTTCAGTTATACATCATATCTCAAATATTTCCGACTTTGTATGATTTCAGAGAAGTTGCAGCTCAATGAAATCAGTCTCATCCTTTAGTAGTATAGATTGCAGAAATGACAAATTGGGGGGAATTGAAATATATGACTTTGATAAAGTTTCAAGAGTAGCAGAGTATTTTAACATTCTTTTGTTTATATTATACATTGTTGGAAAATGTATAAAATATGCATCCTCACCCCAAAGTGTATTATTTACTGGAACCGCCTTCATTGCATTTATAAGTGGATTATCATGTATTGGATACATGAGGCTCCTGCAGGGTCAAAAACAACCTGCGACCTCTGGGCTTTTTAGAGGCAACTTCCGACCTGAGGGCCTTCTAAAAACGACCCGCAACCTGTAAAATTTGGAAAAAACGACCTCCGACCGACTTCCGTTCTCTGTGTTGGGAAAAAATTACCTGCGACCTGTACATTTCCCTTAAACACGACCTCTTGACGAATTTAAAAGCGACCTTGCGACCTGAGGGGGGTACCCTGTGGGAGCCTCATACATATCTCTCATCATGGAAGTCCACCCTCTTCAGAAAAAAAAATGTAAGGTAATATGCATTTGTAAATATTTATGAATTTTGTGGAAAAAAAACAACATATTTCCCATTTATTTACCTAAAAGCATATTTGTTGTATCTTAATATGGTTTATCTTGCTTGATTTTCTTGGGGGGAGGGGGACAACAGCTGCACCTAAATTAGGTCAACTTAGATTGAAAAATGCAGTTTAACTTATAATTTTTTTTTTGAACTAGCAAGTTTAGCTCAAAGGAGTCAAATTCTAATTTATTTATGCAAAGAAAACATTGTGCTATTATAACTTTTTATAAATTTACAGGATTAAAATGTACCTTCTACTTCGATTTGTTTTCTACACAGCTACTTTTGCATAATAATACCAACAATATTCCATGTTGGGAAATTATAACTTTTACAGATTTGAAATAGACAAACTTTCAAAATGCAGAAAGTGTAACGATCAGTCTAAAACTTGTAGTACTTAAATTTTAAGTACAAATCAAATACTACCTAAATATTACAAGAATTTTAAAGTAGCAAAATAGTACTGAATATTAAAAGTAGATTTCCAGTACTACATATTTTTGGTACATTAATAGTACCTATGCAAAAGTAGCTGTGTATCTATAGACAAATTGGTTTTCACAATTATATTTATTACAAGTCATATATGATGTATCACATGGCATCTATCACATTACTTAGAAAAACACACAAGCAATATTATAATAAGAATCTATATAGAAGTGATTTATGGATATAAACTGTTATTCTTCTCCATATAAAAAAAGTTAAATCCTTTTGAAACAGAATTCCATATATCACTTACAAATGTGGTAAATCAAGAATTCTGTAAGAAATATGGTCACTTTTGAATAGAAGGTTCAATAAGTTATGTTAAACACCCAGCAGGTGGTTTTACAACCATACATGCATTTAGGATATCAACATGTCAAGATGATATATGTAATCCATCTTTATTAGCCAAAGAATAGGATTCAACCTGCTACTTTTCACTCATGGCAGATTAAGTCAGAATTTTGATCTATGAAGAAAAGATTTCAAGTTGTAACCAGTCCTTTAAGATGGTCACATGCTTATATAGAAAATGTAAATAAACAATTGCAATGTGAAGATTGTGCAACACTTTTTTACCCCTTGTGTATTATCCTTTTGCAGATGCTGGAATGTCAACGTATATATGTGTTTCTGCTTTAGGAAATTTGCAAACACTGTACACCTTTGAACTAAAGAGTACAAGTGCTGTCATTGGTCAATTATGATTTGATCATAGTGGATGTGATTTCTATCAATCTGTCGTTAGATAGCACTAGGCTTTATTCACAAATACTGTCTAAATCTGCCAAGGTCAAAGAGGAGCTGGCCAGATTGTAACCCTTGGCTAGCGAAGATTATGTGTTATTTTGCATGATCTAGATTTTAACATGTTTGTTAACAAGAGACAAGTTTGTCCATTTGTCTTTGCCATTTCTCCTAAATAGAACTGTTAAGGTCCTTCCAGTAGAAACATGTTATATAGGTCTTATCTCACAGCTACTGATGGGCAGCCAAAATCCCTCCAAATTTCTTTTGAGCACCCAGTAGTTGGCCAGTACAACTTAAATCCTTTAACCCTTTCCTCCATGGAATATTTTTTTTACATGCTTGATTGGCATAGGATTTTTTCTATAAAATAAAATCCTCAGGTTTAAAGAATTCATGCATTGCAAAAAACAAATATTTCATCAAATAAATTGAAGTCAGATATTCTTATGAATATCCTTTTCATATTGGATACAAATTTTATTAGGTCTGATGCAAACATTTTGTAGTCAAAGCGTTTCACTTGAGGTACTACAAAGGCGTCAAAAGGCGTCATTATGTAGTAAAGGGGGTGGCGTCAAAAGGCGTCATTATGGAGGAAAGGGTTAATCAATGTTAATCAAACAGAGAAAATTGAGAATGGAAACATTGAATGTGTCAAAGAAACGAAAACCAGACCAAAGAGCAGTAAACAGATATCTTTACATTCTACTTAAAGCAATGATTACAAGCAATTAGAATGTTGTGTGAACAATATCCAGAAAGATATTTTTTTACAGATTCATTTAATGATTTTTGCCTGTACTAAGGGAGGTAACTACAATTATAAAATAGACATTACTATCAAAATGGACTTTCAGGCTTATAATTAAACAGTGATCATGTAGTACTAATGACCTAAAAACTATCGCAACAACTAAGGTATTCTGAAACAAAGCAAGTCATCTCTGTGTCTGCTTACACTCAAACTTAAAAATTGGTACATACTGGTATGTTTGTGTACCGTACATAAATATTCACTGTCAAACCTGTTAAATAGACCACCTGTATTAAGCAAAAATCTGTGTTAAAGACAACCAATTTTAGATCCCTCTGTAGTACATGTTATACAAATTGAACCTGCATTAAAGTAACACCTGTCTTAAGAGACCACTTTTTTGCTCTCCCTTAAGTTGTCTCTTAAAACAGGTTTGACTGTATTTCCCACAGCTCTATGTTTAACCCCAAGGTTGTTTTGTATATAGAAATAACCAGAATTAACCGGAACTCACTTATCAAGCAAGAAGACCCTTTTAAAAGGGCATCCATTTTGTAAGGAATGTATAAAATTGTCTGTAATAGTAAAATAACAAAAATATGGAACTCCAAGAAAAATTCATAACGTAAATTCCCTCATCAAACGGCATAATCAAAAGCTCAATACATCAAAAGAATGGAAAACAACTGTCATATTTCCTAATCACTGAAGAACTGTTGCAAAATCTTAAGGAGATCAGTAGATAAAAATATAAAGATTTTGAGTGTGAATCACTTTTCTGAATTTGGCAGTCAAGTTGTAAAGGCAAAAGATTGTATTTATCCAACATACTCCCTTGTTTTGCGAGTTTTGCAAAGGAGTACATTCATGAAGGACTAGATTTTAACGTTATCTGTTCAAATACTACAACCTAGACCCAAGACACAAAAATAGGGATAATCTATCATTTTAATGCCCCGCTGTTTGCATCTTTGACCTTCCATCCTTCTTTCCCAGTTTTGTTTCACTTAGATTTTCTTAATCCAAATTTTATGAAACTCGTACACAATGCTTGAACCAACATCTTGCAAAAAGAGTTAAAACTGGACAGTGAGTCACTGTTTTAAAGTTATATCCCTTTATATTCTAGAAATTGCAAGTTTTACTCATCCATATTTCATAAAATGCAAACACAACGCTGAGAACTAAAACTTACAAACAGAGTTTGAAATTTGGGCAGTGTGTCATTTTTAGAGAAGTTCCCCTTTATAACTTGGCTCTAAGACTAACGTAAGTATGTGACTTGTCTCATTGATATTTTATTAAAGTCAAAGCTAAGAACCACAATACTAGTATACAGACACAGTTTGAATTTGGATAGTGAGCCATTTAGCGCTTTAGAGTTGTGACCATTTTTTTTTTGAAAAATTGCAAAGCTTGAACAGGGTCATTTATGTCCTTAGACACAATCCTCTTTTATTTTCTAAATGAATTTGCATAAGAGATGACCTATACATTTATTTTAATGTTAATTTTTAGCAGTATTATTTGGAATCATATGCATTCCATCCCAAGACCAAAAATGTGTGAGGCAAACCTGTGCCTGGCTCTTTTCTAAATGAGGTTTAAAATGGCTTTTGTCTGGATTTTTTTTTACTGAAATAGTTTAAATTGACATAAGCTGTTCATGTGGAGCATCAGGGTCAGACAAGTTTAAGGTTATTGCTGCCTAAATGCTTTGTGAAGGTTGTTTCTTAAAGGGTTTTCTGGATTGATTTGGTCTTTCAAAAGCATTATACTTTATTTTATATAAATTTGTGCAAAAGCATTTGTCAACATTAAAAACACAGGCTCTTACAAAACTCTGTATTGTCTCCCTGATGGTCATTGAAGAACAGACATGGGAAATATTTTTCTGGCAGTTATGATAACAATTTGCCAATGATATAAAAACCTTATTAAAAATGCAATTATATTTAAAAAATTTAAATATTTATTGGGGTGGTTTGTGTAAGTCAGTCAATGTCAGTCAGCATTGACCTCAATTTCATGCTCCAGAGGTCAGGTTAAGTTCTTAGTACTAGCATAGGTGGATCCAGTGGGGGGCCCAAGGGGGGCCCTGGGCCCCTTTTGGTGGGAGAAATTTGGTTGATTATATAAGGAATCATTGAAGCATGACTGGAGTGGGCCCCCCCATAGGTCAGTCAGCAGGCCCCCCTTAGGAAAAGTTCTGAATCCGCCACTGACTAGGCTTGGTCCTTATTAACAATACTGTAAATTAAGAAATTATTATGATGTTTTTATTATTGTGACTGGGTTATAATTGCAATAATTAAATTTAAACTCACATTTTGAAATTTTTCATATGAACTAAACAGAATTTTTCTCATTTCACAAAAATTAAAATTGCATTTTAGTCTAAAATGACAAAATCTCACTAATAAATACATGCAATAATTTCTGAATTAATAGTACATTATAGTTGTATTATTTGGTCTTAAGTCATTGACCTCAATATCAGGTCCATTGGTCAGGTTAAATTTTCAGGATAGAAGATAGAATCTATATCCAAAGATACAAGAGACTTTTAAAACGTATTAATTATGTCCTGTTCCTAGAAACATTGTACTACTTTTATTAGCTCACCTGGCCCGAAGGGCCAAGTGAGCTTTTCTCATCACTTGGCGTCCGGCGTCCGTCGTCCGTCGTCCGTCGTCCGTCGTCGTCGTCGTCGTCGTCGTCGTCCGCCGTTAACTTTTACAAAAATCTTCTCCTCTGAAACTACTGGACCAAATTAAACCAAACTTGGCCATAATCATCATTGGGGTATCTTGTTTAAAAATTGTGTCCGGTGACCCGCCACACCAACCAAGATGGCCGCCATGGCTAAAAATAGAACATAGGGGTAAAATGCAGTTTTTGGCTTATAACTCAAAAACCAAAGCATTTAGAGCAAATCTGACATGTGGTAAAATTGTTTATCAGGTCAAGATCTATCTGCCCTGAAATTTTCAGATGAATCGGACAACCCGTTGATAGGTTGCTGCCCCTGAATTGGTAATTTTGAGAAAATTTTGCTGTTTTTGGTTATTATCTTGAATATTATTATAGATAGAGATAAACTGTGAACAGCAAAAATGTTCAACAAAGTAAGATCTACAAATAAGTCAACATGACCAAAATGGTCTGTTGACCCCTTTAGAAGTTATTGCCCTTTATAGTCAATTTTTAACCATTTTTCGTAAATCTTAATTATCTTTTACAAAAATCTTCTCCTCTGAAACTACTGGACCAAATTAAACCAAACTTGGCCACAATCATCATTGGGGTATCTAGTTTAAAAATTGTGTCCGGTGATCCGGCCAACCAACCAAGATGGCCGCCATGGCTAAAAATAGAACATAGGGGTAAAATGCAGTTTTTGGCTTATTACTCAAAAACCGAAGCATTTAGAGCAAATCTGACATGTAGTAAAATTGTTTATCAGGTCAAGATCTATCTGCCCTGAAATTTTGAGATGAATCGGACAACTCGTTGATAGGTTGCTGCCCCTGAATTGTTAATTTTAAGGAAATTTTGCTGTTTTTGGTTATTATCTTGAATATTATTATAGATAGAGATAAACTGTAAACAGCAAAAATGTTCAGCTAAGTAAGATCTACAAATAAGTCAACATGACCAAAATGGTCTGTTGACCTCTTTAGGAGTTATTACCCTTTATAGTCAATTTTTAACTATTTTTCGTAAATCTTAGTTATCTTTTACAAAAATCTTCTCCTCTGAAACTACTGTACCAAATTAAACCAAACTTGGCCACAATCATCATTGGGGTATGTAGTTTAAAAATTGTGTCCGGTGACCCGGCCAACCAATCAAGATGGCCGCCATGGCTAAAAATAGAACATAGGGGTAAAATGCAGTTTTTGGCTTATCACTCATAAACCAAAGCATTTAGAGCAAATCTGACATGTGGTAAAATTGCTTATCAGGTCAAGATCTATCTGCAACAACAAAAGAAAGAGAGTTTTTAACGACCTCAGCTGGCTATACAACCCTTGCACAATCTACTGAATTTTGCAGAAATCATTAATAGGATAGATTGCCCTTATATGATAATTTTTTATTACCTTTTTGGTTTTTTTTGGCAAAGTGGGGGGGGGGGGGGGGTTGCACAACAACAAAACTACTTCACAACTTTCTCATTACTTTGCATTTCTTGTTAGATAAATTTTACAAAAATTCTCCCCTGAAACAACTGTTGAATTTAAACAAACTTGGTTTAAATCACCACTAGGATATCCAGGGACCACTGTGTATGATGACCCTGCCTGCCCACATGGCTGAAATAAAACATAGGTTTCAAATGCACTTTTTAGTATTATATCTCTGAAACTAAACGACAGTACAACAGTTGCATTTATCATGCAACAATTGTAAATAAAAATATCAGGTGAGCGACACAGGGTCCTTGGACCCTCTAGTTATAGATGTCATAACAACAGAATCTTATCACGAGATTTAAAATCTGACACTATAACAATGCACAAATCACCAATCTAATGAGTTAAAAATAATAATTGTTTTGTCATTTTTGAATGAAACAGGAAGCAAATATTTGTTTTTTTTTTATCAGAATTGATGCCTTTTTTAATTGATGGAAGACATTGTTAAACTTTTCTGACCTTTGATAGTGAATTTCCCATGAAATATGAAGGAATAATTTTCAGTTTTCTCTTGACTTTGCATGGTGACTTTGACTTTAAATTTATTTTTTAATGTACTATGAAAGTTAACTGATATTAAATATAACAAACTTGACAAGAAACCTATTACTCTGCTCAATAGAAGTTAGCGAATTTGAACATTTTTTAGCAATATATGAAAATTTAATCCATACTGCACATTAATCAGAGCTTTTAGTTCAAACTAATTGTATTTGTTATTGCCAAATATAATGGATTTTGAAAATACAAAAGCTTTCAGAAAATTACATAAAAATTAAAAAGATAAATTTTTAGCCCATTTTTTCTCAAAAACTACCAGGTTACCCTCTTTTATATGGGTTTTCAAATTTCTAGCCTTGATCTACAATATATCTCAAAATGAAAAAAAGACAATTCAATGTGAAACTATATCAACTCTCCTTAACAATGCATTATTTTTTCATAAGAAATCACTAATAACAATCTTGAATTTTTAAGTTCTTCAACAGCTGCTTGTCATCTTAGTGTTTATTGCATTCGACAGAGTGGACAATTAACCCCCTTTTCTGTTTTTGTCTAGACTAAAAAATACATAATTTATTCACAGGAAGAAGCCATCTGGGAAATTATTCATACTACTGTGCAAAATTTTCAAAATGAATTGGTGACTATAATTTTGTTTGACAATCTGTGGCTTTTCTTAAATCAAGTATGAAATACAAATTCTGTGTGATAATATCTATACTTCTCATTCTGAGAATCTGTTTCTAATATGATATGTCATTTTTATGTGTATATAGGAGAATTGAATCAATTTAAAGTAAACCAATGTAAACCTATGCTGTCCTTGAATTACATAATTCTGATGTTTTTCACAGTTCATATAACAAACCTATTTAGAAAACTTGTGTTAGTTTTGAATGAAATACTAGTTGTTACTTGTAGTATAAATTGGAAATATTACATTCAATTATAAAATTATGTAATTCACAATTTCAGTAAAAAATGAATGGTTGTCATATAATTTTGAGTACATCAAAAATATCATTTGCGTTTAATGTAAAATGTGTTTGTAGACTAGCCTAGAAACAATTTTAAGTGGTGTTTTCCTTGTTTGTTATTTCCATACTAGCAGGTCCAAAAATTATACAGGGCTGTCCACTCAGTAGGAGTCAGTGGCGGATCCAGAAATTTTCATAAGAGGGGGCCCACTGACTGCTTAAGATGGGGCCTGCTCCAGTCATGCTTCAGTGATTCCCTATATAATCCATCAAATTTTTCTCTCAAAAGGGGGGCTCGGGCCCCCTGAAAAACCCTCTAAATCGGCCTCTGGGTGTTTTGTTTTTCAATACAAGCAAGGCAAAAATTGATACAAAAGGAGTTTTGCTTTTAATACAACAAAGGCCAAAGTAAAACAGGGCTGTCCACTCTAGGAGTTAAGTTTTCAATACAAGCATGGCCAAAATAAAACAGGTCTGTCCACTCAGTAGGAGTTTAGTTTTTAATATAAGCAAGGCCAAAATTAATACAGGGCTGTCCACTCTAGGATTTTTGTCTTAGATACAAGCAAGGCCAAAATAATATTGGGCTGCCAACTATATGAGTTTTGTTTTCTATACAAAAAAGGCCAACATTAATACAGGAATGCCACCTGTACAGGAGCTAATTTTCAATACAAGCCAAAGTAAAATAGGCTGTCCACTCTGAATACCTCCCCCCATACTTTTCCAATCAATAACAAACTGACCATTTTCTAAAAAGATCAAAAGGAAAAGGATGTTTAGACAAATGCAATCCATGAAAGTCTTCTCAGATAATTTGATATTAAGGAGGCTAGCGGGTACAAAAATTTTAGCAAAAAATTAAACATTTGTTTTTTTCATGACAAATTTTATTTATTAAGCTATTAGTTATTACTTTATGATATGGTACAAAAATCACCCAAACAAATCGATACTGGTTGGCCACAGATGACTTTTAAAATGTTTACATCATTGAAAAGCTCCTAATTATCTCCCTTTGGTGCAAAAATGCCATTTTTGGGCATTAAAATAGAAATATGTTTTTTTAACTTATCAGTGACCTATATTTTTTATTATTGTTTTCAAACAAGCTGTACATAAACTGAATAATTGTAATATTTAAGCGATATCTGTTATTTAGTTCTTATTTTATTTCGATATTACCTCTTTTTCTCCTATTAGTTCAACAGAAAAAAAGGACATTAACAAAAATTGTATGCTCCTTTCAGAAGCAGATTGTGAGCTTAAATGAATGGTGACCTCATTTTTTTATTTCATTTTTCTATTAAGTATATGATAAAGTTAATTTATAGAAAAATATAGCTGAATCCTATGTTTAAAAAAAATATTTATACCTGCAAGCCCCCTTAGGCAATGTAAAGTCACCAAAACATTGTAATAGTCTACTGTTTGCCTGATTTGCTATCAGCAGAAATTGGGCTGGCTGTTTTCTCTTTTAAACTGTTTAACATTTTGTTATGCTTAGGGATTTTTTTAGCTTACTTTACAGAACCGAATTGGTTGTGCTTATTGTTGGAGGCTGTACAAAATAACTTGTTGAAATATTATTTTTTTTTATTTCAAGATAATTGAAAGAGCTTTTTGACATTAAATGAAATTGAAATGGAATATTTTGGATTTAGTGTTTGCCATTTCCACTTTTACATTTCCAGGTATATTGGTATTTGACTGGTGGGAAAATTCAAAATTTGTTGGTTTCTAGGGGATAAATGGAAAATCCTTTTAGAAATTGATCAGATTATTTTAGTAGCATGTTATGACCACTTAACAAAATCATGAAATTCAGGCATGGTTATCTGTGGTCACTTAAAATACCTTTATAGTTAATTTAGGAATTGTTAGCAGGAGAGTGGAATTTCTGTTATCATTAACCAAAAAATAAAATTGCATGACAGAAAACAATAAAATCTACTCATACCTGTCCTAATGTAGCTGCCATAATTAAGCAGCCCTAAGGTACAGAGATGAAATGCTTTGAAGTGGCCAATGATATAGTGTAGTTGGAAGTAGAAAAATCTGGAGATTAGGACAAATTATGGAAAGATCTCCAAATTTGATTTCTCAACATTTTATTTTATGTTGAAACTCAAATTTATCTGAATATAATTGAATATAATATTGGGGAACACTAGAACTGAAGATTGAGATATTTTTGAGAAATGCAAAACGTAATAGCATAAGAATAAAAGTCTTAAGTTTAAAATAGAAAAGGTCATGAAGAAAGTATATTCATAACTAGTGTTTTACCAGCCTTGTCAGTTGCTGTTCCAGGGGTTGGAACACCCCACCCTTTTTTTTGGATGATCATATGGTTGGAGCCGCCCTTTATCCTTGGTGGGAATCCCCCTTTTAGAATGGCTGGATCTGCCCCTGCTCCTTGCAATGTAATGCAAGTACCGGTATTAAGTAAAGCAGATTTTCAGAAATTTACGGATATTTTATATGTGTAGAAAAATCTACAACAACAGCTGATGACATGTATTGAAGATGGGAACTTAATTGTAAAATATATTTTCTTTCAGGCCCCTGCACATGTTAATCCTGAATGCTGGAGTGTTTGGCTTACCCTATGTAGTGACAGAGAACGACCTTGAAATGACATTCCAAGTCAATCACCTCTCTCATTTTTACCTGACCAAATTGTTGTATGATCTTCTAGTATCATCAGCTCCTAGTCGTGTGGTAGTACTGTCATCAGAATCACATAGGTGAGTCCAATAGGTGGATTTATCATTGTTATTGTCGAGCCTTCAACTTGAGTCGAAAAAGCGAGACTAAGCGATCCTACATTCCATCGTCGTCGTCAGCGGCGTTCACAAATATTCACTCTGTGGTTAAAGTTTTTAAAATTTTAATAACTTTCTTAAACTATCCTGGATTTCTACCAAACTTGGACAGAAGCTTGTTTATGATCATAAGATGGTATCCAGAAGTAATTTTGTAAAAATGAAATTCCACTTTTTCCGTATTTTACTTTTAAATGGACTTAGTTTTTCTGCCAGGAAATATTACATTCACTCTGTGGTTGAAGTTTTTAAAATTTTAATAACTTTCTTAAACTATCCTGGGTTGGTACCAAACTTGGACAGAAGCTTTTTTATGATCATAAGATAGTATCCAGAAGTAATTTTGAAAAAAAATTAAATCCATTTTTCCATATTTTACTTTTAAATGGACTCACATTTTCTGCCAGGAAACAACACATTCACTTTGTGGTTAAACTTTTTAAAATTTTAATAACTTTCTTATACTATTTTGGATTTGTGCCAAACTTGGACAAAAGCTTGTTAATGATCAAAAGCTAGTATATAGAAGGAAATTTCGTAAAAAAAATATATATTTTTTCTTATTTTACTATTAAATGGACTTAGATTTTCAAACAACACATTCACTCTGTAGTTAAACGTTTCAAAATTTAACTTTCTTATACTATTTTTGATTTGTACAAACTTGGACAGAAGCTTGTTTATGATCAAAAGCTAGCATCTAGAAGGAAATTCAGTTTTCGTCCAGTTAACATTACATTTAGTCTGCAGTTAGTTTTTAAACATTTATTAGATTCATAAACTATCCTGGATTTTTACCAAATTTGGACAGAACCTTCTTACAAATTAAAGATAATATCAACAGGAATATTTTATTGATTTATTTCCTCATTTTTGTTGAGCCTGCGATTAACAGAAAGAGTAGCCGAGACAATGGGTTCTGCTGAACTGTTACAAAATTTTTGTTGTATAAATGGTAAAAATGTGTGGTATAAATGGTAAAATTTGTTGTATAAATAGTAAAATTTGGTGTTTAATGGTAAAATTAGGTGTATAAATGGAAAAGCTAGTTGTATAAATATAGATTCTAACACTGCATCGAGTGTGATAAAATATTTTTCAACTCGAGACAGTTAAAGTTTCAAATTTATAACGCAAGGCTTGCCAAGCAGTTTTAAATATTTAAAATATAAGTGGATAAATATCATGTTGCACGAGATTTGGTGGTGGAATCTGTTTCTCTAAAGATTTTAAGGCGAATTGCAGACAATTTTAATCCTTCTTTTTTCAATCGCTCTGTAAAAAGATGTGTTCTTTCTACGGGACGTTATCAGGCATGGTGGCCTTTTTTTGTGACGTCACAATAGGAATTTTTGTGGAAAGCGAAAAATTTGACGTCATAATCAAATTTTGACCAATAAAGAACTGAGATCAAACAAACCACAAGTTGATTAAATAAAAATAATCAACAGGTCAGGAAAGGGATAAATAGAGTAAGAATTATAGAAATGGTAATATTAATTGCATAAATGGACACATTAGTTGTATAAATGCTAAATGGTAGTAGTGAGAAATTTATAAACATCCTGTATAATTAACACATGATTGGTCTAATTCTACATTGGTGAGATAACGAGCTGTAGTTGATCTGAAGTGTTATTTTGCTCCATGAATTATTTTTCTGATAATATCTGATATATTTTCCTTGTTCCTTGTTACAGTCTACTGTGTTTTAAAAATGAGGACACTTATTGTACAGACTAAGAAAATTAAGCATCACATATTTATTTTTATTTTAAGACTTCAAGATGAGGTAACATTGTGCAAAGATAATAACATCTAAAAAATGAAAACTCATTTAAAAAATATGTCTGACTGGACCACATATATATTGTTATTCTCACGCCGTAGTCAATGGGTATGTCTGACTGGACCACATATATATTGTTATTCCCACGCCGTAGTCAATGGGTATGTCTGTCTGGACCACATATATATTGTTATTCCCACGCCGTAGTCAATGGGTATGTCTGACTGGACCACATATATATATTGTTATTCCCAAGCCGTAGTCAATGGGTATGTCTGACTGGACCACATATATATTGTTATTCCCACGCCGTAGTCAATGGGTATGTCTGACTGGACCACATATATATTGTTATTCCCACGCCGTAGTCAATGGGTATGTCTGACTGGACCACATATATATTGTTATTCTCACGCCGTAGTCAATGGGTATGTCTGACTGGACCACATATATATATTGTTATTCCCAAGCCGTAGTCAATGGGTATGTCTGACTGGACCACATATATATTGTTATTCCCACGCCGTAGTCAATGGGTATGTCTGACTGGACCACATATATATTGTTATTCCCACGCCGTAGTCAATGGGTATGTCTGACTGGACCACATATATATTGTTATTCCCACGCCGTAGTCAATGGGTATGTCTGACTGGACCACATATATATATTGTTATTCCCACGCCGTAGTCAATGGGTATGTCTGACTGGACCACATATATATTGTTATTCCCACGCCGTAGTCAATGGGTATGTCTGACTGGACCACATATATATATTGTTATTCCCACGCTGTAGTAAATGGGGTTATTAAATGTTGTCATTGATTGTCCTTATGTTTGTCTCTCAAAACTCTAACTTAAGTTTGCCTCATGCAAATTTTGTGAAACTTCTTCATAATGCTAAGAATCAAAACTTGCATACAGAATTCAAGTTTTGGCAGAGAGTCATACCTTTGTAGAGTTATACCCCTTTTTAACTTGAAAAAAGCTCAACTAGAAAAGTTAAAAGCGGTAGGTGCATTCAGACACATATTCTTTTCTCACCTTTATTTTTGAAATGTTTTACTTTACTTGTAGATTTCCAAAAATCCACATGATTGAGGATGTAACAGAAGATTCCTTATCATTACCAAAAGACAAATATAGTGACATGAATGCTTATAATATATCAAAATTGTGCAACAATTTATTCTCTCTACATCTAAACAAACTTTTGGCCGGCAAAAAAGTAACCAGTAATAGCTTACATCCAGGAAGTTGTATTAGTACTAATTTACAGAGGAACTGGTGGCTATATCGAGTTGTATTCTTCATAGTCAGACCATTTACAAAATCAAAGGTAAACTTAATATATACTCTAAGACACATGCAAAACCAAGACACATGAATGGTATTACATGTACTGTACAAATGTTTTACAGTTAAACCTGTTCACCTTTTTTCATGCTGTAGAACCACCAAAGGCGGGTAATGCATTTTGAATCGAAAATCTAAGGTAACCTCTCCTGTTAGGTTAGATTTTTCTGGTTATATGGTTGACCATTATATACAGATCGGCTGTATGCTTATTTTTATGTTTATCTTATGAACTGATAAAAAGTAAGGTACAATGCACTAATTATACACAGTTGTCGCTATTTTGTGCATTTTTCTGTGATCTTTTTTTCTGATAAATTTTCATATGTGATGAGTTGCTTCCCTTTCCTTCATGTAAGCCTATGTTTATTCATGTATAAGATACTAATTGTTGAACAAATTGTAAATTACTTATTGTTTTAATCTTGTTTTCTTCAGTAGAAGCAGATGTTACTGAAATCAAATTTGAACAAATAAAGTTTTCACTTGATTTCACTGATAAAATAAAACTGTTGCATATACCAGCAGTGACATATAGAAAGACTTACTGCACTGAATGATACCTTAAATGAGAAAAAAATTAAACTGCAACATGTCTCTTCTCCTTTTTCAAAATATAAATTGGATATTTTGACTAATAATTTCTGCACTTAAAATGTTTCAAAATGTTTCAAACTTGTAAATATGTTAGCTGAAGGACGCCTCTGGATGCGAGAATTTCTCGTTGCATTGAAGACCTGTTGGTGACCTTCTGCTGTTGTCTGCTCTATGGTTGGGTTGTTGTCTCTTTGACACATTCCCCATTTCCATTCTCAATTTTATGTTTTTATGATTCCTTCAAAGGGTAATACAATACGTTTTATCTGATGGTCTGATGATTTTAAAATACCTGTAAATAGCATTAATAAGATGAAATAGAAGCTTCATTTTGTTCAGTTGTAGGAGATGCAAATATTTGTGGTTTTCAATAAGACTGAAGACCATAAGAATGAAAAAACAACAATGAAGACATTTTGAGATCAAAATTCTGTCATACATTACCAGAGATGTGTCATTAACTCAGAATTATTTCCCAGATTTTTGGTTTATCAGTTTTTAGCTCACCTGGCCCGAAGGGCCAAGTGAACTTTTCTCATCACTTTGCGTCCATCGTCCATCGTTGTTGTCCGGCGTTGTCTGTTAACTTTTACAAAAATCTTCTCCTCTGAAACTATTGGGTCAAATTTAACCAAACTTGGCCAAAATCATCATTGGGGTAACTAGTTTAAAAAATGTGTCCGGTGACCCGGACAAACAACCAAGATGACCACCATGGCTAAAAATAGAACATAGGGGTAAAATGTAGATTTTGGCTTATATCTCTGAAACCAAAGCATTTAGAGCAAATCTGACAGGCGTAAAATTGTTTATCAGGTCAAGATCTATCTGCCCTGAATTTTTCAGATGAATTGGACAACCCGTTGTTGGGTTGCTGCCCCTGAATTGGTAATTTTAAGGAAATTTTGCTGTTTTTTTGTTATTATCTTAAATATTATTATAGATAGAGATAAACTGTAACAGCAATAATCTTTAGCAAAGTAAGATTTACAAATAAGTCAACATGACCAAAATGGTCAGTTGACCCCTTTAAGAGTTATTGCCCTTTATAGTCAATTTTTAACAATTTTTCGTAAATCTTAATAATCTTACAAAAATCTTCTTCTCTGAAACTACTGGGCCAAATTAATCCAAACTTGGCTACAATCATCTTTAGGGTATCTAGTTTAAAAATGTGTCCAGTGTCCCGGCCAACCAACCAAGATGGCCGCCATGGCTACAAATAGAACATAGGGGTAAAATGCAGTTTTTGGCTTATAACTCAAAAACCAAAGCATTCAAGATCTATCTGCCCTGAAATTTTCAGATGAATCGGACAACCCGTTGTTAGGTTGCTGCCCCTGAATTGGTAATTTTAAGGAAATTTTGCTGTTTTTTGTTATTATCTTGAATATTATTATAGATAGAGATTATTATAGATAGAGATAAACTGTATACAGCAATAATGTACAGCAAAGTAAGACCTAAAAATAAGTCAACATGACCAAAATGGTCAACTGACCCCCTAAGGAGTTATTATCCTTTATAGTCAATTTTCAAATATTTTCATAAAGTTGGTAAATTTTTACTAACATTTTCCACTGAAACTACTGGGCCAAGTTCATTATAGATAGAGATAATTGTAAGCAGCAAGAATGTTCAGTACAAACACATCACCGTCACCAAAACACAATTTTGTCATGAATCCATCTTTGTCCTTTGTTTAATATTCACATAGACCAAGGTGAGGGACACAGGCTTTTTAGAGCCTCTAGTTTATTTTCTTTAATAAAATTTTGGATTATCAAATATTTTGGGTTCTAGGATCACTTTATTGTCGCAATGTGCAGTTTGCCCGTTGAAATAGGTGCCATTAATGTAATTGAAGATATTATATTATTAAAAGACCAAAAAAACAGATACAATCAAGTTACCAAAGATCTGCAATCTACACCTCACCATCAAAAGGTGCAAAGAAATTAAAATCATCAGTGATGCTGTTTTTTGGTGTACTCAACCAACCCCTGTTGTTGTTTTTTTTAATTTTGACCAGTTGAATTAGAAAAGGTGCAAAGAAAAACAATCAGTGTTAATCAGTTCATAAAAGGAAATTTAATCTAAAATATTGGTATTTCATTCAAGAAAAAAAAACAACAAATAAAAGTTCAAGTGAAATGATACTAGATAAGATGAAATTTAACCTTATAACTTATGATATGACATGACATTCTAATTATACTATTTATGAACATATGTGCAAATATTTAAATATTTATATACACATATGTTTCTGTAACATATAGTTCTGTATAATTTATCTAGTGTAGATACCTTGGTCCATTTATGTTCGCAGGATGAAATAATTCTTAAAACCAGTAAAAACTGCAAAATTCCAGATTATGTACAGACAATTTTCAGGTAAACATTTCCATGAGGGCTGAATTTAAGAAGATGTAGCATGAGTATCAATGAGACAATTCTCCATCAAAGTTACAATTTGTAAAAGCATATCATTGTAGGTCAAATTAGTTTTTTTACACAGAGCCCTGAAACATTAATACAGGAAAACCAACAGTCTAATCCATATAATAAAATTAGAAACACTTATAAACCACATCAACACACTGAACATCAGGTTCCTGACTTAGGACAGGTGCAAACAAAATGCTGCCATGAGAGGTATTTTTATCTTCCAAGTGATTTAACAAGAACACATTTATATTTCAGCAACAAGGGGCAGCGACTACAGTTTACTGTGCTACTCATCCAGATGTTGAGGAGATTGGTGGAATGTACTTTAATAATTGTTGTCCCTGCCAGCCATCAAAAGAATCTATGGATGAACAATTAGCTGAAAAGTTGTGGATAGTTAGTGAGACCATACTTCAAGATAGACTTGCTAGATTGACTAGTATATAATAGAAGACAGGAATGTCTCACATATTTTTTAAAAAAGAAAATTGAAAACTAATTGTTACCTTTACATGTATGTAAATCTGAAGTGGAAGATGAATTACACTTCAGCAACAAATGTACTAAACTCTTAAGAGTTTGTAATAAGTTCTTAAAGGAAAAATGTAAGATAGTGTACATTCCCCCCCCCCCATTTTTTTTAAAGTTTGCTGTTATAAATCTGATGATTTTAAGTTAAGAAATGTATCTCCCTCATGCATAGCTCCTTTTTGTTTGGGTTAGGTTTTTACATTTGGTCCATTTTTAGCTCTTCAAAGTTTGTATAAGGTTGTGATTTTTAAATATTTCTACTTCGAGCATTAAGGAAGAGACATTTATTGTTGAAATTACCATCTTTTGTAGTAAAAGTTGTATGTTTATGTTATCCCAGACCTGTAAAATTTCCATCTTAATTTAGAAGTAAAACTCCAAAATAATAAGATGGCCATAAATGTTGCATTAAGGGCATACAATACAATAACAGGGACACATAACTCAACAAACCCTAATTCTACTATGGGACATAAAGCTATTCTTATATTGTTGTGGGAAGGCTTACATGACAATTTTGAACTACCAATACACTGCGCATATATTCAAATGGTAACTATGAAATAAAATAAACTGATAAAGAGTCATGATTTGTTTTAAACTCATAACTCGCATCTGAATGTGTCAGATACCTTTTTTTTAAAGATAAAACTTGTTATGAATATTTTTGTATTAAATTTATATAATATATTATTATGTTGATTAATGCTTGTTTGTTTTCGTGTTTGTTGTATTGTGAAAATCCATATTCTGGATGTTAAATCAATGAAATCATTGACTATACAAACCGAGTCCCAGTCTAGAACATTGGACGAACCAAGGTTGTTTGAAGAAATTGACTATTTTAACCTGGTTGTATAGTTCAATGACTACTATTTATCTGTGATATTTGTATGTATTATTTTGCAACATCTTTTACCAACAGGTCATTACTCTAAGGGATACTAACATGTGTTGGTCAAAAATCAGTATGTATTAAACTCATTGACATGTAAACAGATTTTATCTATTTAATATGATTGTGATGAATCTTTTAGTTTTATTTTAATTAAAATTAAAAATTTCATTTGCCTTTTTAGTCAAGCTTTATGACCCCCATATTATTTGTTAAAATATGCAAAAATCAATCAATCAATCAATCAATCTAATTTTTGTGGAATTCCATTGGACAGTGTCTTAGAACCAGACATAGGACATCTACTAATCTGCGGTTATTTGATGCCTAACATCATTGTATGTCAACATAAATAACATTGTTTCTTAGTGGCCAAGTTTGGATGGAACTAGAGTTCTGACTAGAGTTCCATATGAACTGTAAATAATTTTGAGGAGGAAGGTCTCTAGATTACTGAAAGTACAAGGCCCCTGCTCTGAATATGTTTACATTCAAATTTGAATGGATTGACGTCATAACATCCGGGATATCGAGTCAATCTCTAGGAACCCTGCCACTACCCAGGGTTCCTCGAGTGTTAATGGCGGGAAAGCTATATCCAATCATAACAGGTGTTATATATGACCATGTCAATTCCATCTACTCTAGATATCCATCCGAACTTGGCCAGTGGAATAGGAACTTCTTTAAGTGTTATGTAGGCTGTTGTTTGTCTTCATCTCTTTCTTAAACTAATGATTTGTGTTTTGTGGATCTTCTGACTTTTATATTCTAAAACCAACTTTATCAGAAATTTACCTCTGTATACTGAATCTGTATGATTCTAATATCATGAAAAAGTAAAATCACAAAAATACTGAACTCCGAGGAAAACATAACAAGATTTGTATATAGTTGCTTGACATGCACTTCAGCCTATCTGACATACCTATTGTAGGGGATAGTGTCAGGACCAGACTTGGGGTAATTGTAATTGTAATCATTAATCAGCTGTAATTGATTACAATTTTTTCAAGTAATCAATGTAATCATTAATCAGCCACAAATCTGATTACATGTAATTTAATTTAATCAATTACTTTTCAAAACACCCTGTAATCCTGATTACTTTTAGATTACATTCTGATTACAATGCATTTTTTTAACTGTGTTTATGGTCAAGAAATGAACCTTTTTGTTATTCTTATTTAATAAATATTAAGCATGTTATGATAGTTTTGTTTAATTTTATAAAGCATGTATATTAATTGGTATACTTCAGTAAAAAAAATAATTGTTACAGCATTAGCCTAAGAAGAGACATATAAATACAATTATGTCTTTGGCCTTAGTAAAAGATATTGTACATATATTGACAATTTAAAGATGTACATATATATTTATTTGATAATAACTGTTATATTCTAGTAATACTTCTCTTTAACCCTGAATTATAATCTTTTGTTAATATTGTGATTTTTGTCAACTTTTAATTGACAGGTAGGAAACCAATTAAGGATTGTTTTTATTGCAATTACCACTTGAGTATAGCTGTAGGACAAAAAATTCTCTAATTAGCACAAACAAAATTATAAGTTGGAAAGATATTGTTTAAAATAAGCAAAATTTTATATGTATTTGGACTGGACATGTAAAATCCAATGATGTTTAGTACTTGTATTTTGTTTACAATTTGAATAAACAATTTTATTGAAACTTTACATAGATTTTTACTGGTAACTTTATTTGATCCAGATTTCAACTTCCATAAACTGCACCTAATGAAATACATATAAGTCTGGAAGAGGTTAGAAGACAAAGAGCAAACTCTTTGTAAAGCTTTTTTCAATTGAAGTCTAAATAATTCTGAGATCAAGGATGATAAAGTGTAATGGATTAAAACCCGTGACACAATGTTCATGTATGTAGTGAACTTTTGTGCTTTATTAAATAGATGAAGTTAAAAGTTATCATTTTATAATATATGAAAAATAGTCCTTTCTAAAAATGCTATAGTATATTAAACGTTTATTTATTCACTTCATTCAAAATGTTTTGTTTTTAAAATTCATTGTAATCAGATGTAATCATAATTACTTTGCCAATGATATCATTAATTTAATCAGACACTTTCAGAAATGATGTAATCATTAATTTAATTTAATCGTACAAATGATAAAGTAATTGTAATTTAATCAATTACATTGAAAGTAATCGAACCCATCTCTGGTCAGGACTTGATTTTGGCATTTTAAAATAAAAATGATGATGTACACCTCATCTACCAGGTTGTTATAGAATAGAAAAACTAAGGATATGAGGTGTCTATCCATGATACAAAATCAGTTCATGCACATAAAAAAAAACACACACACAAAAAGCACATTTATTGCAATTTTTCACCTCAAAGTCACAGTGAGGCCTTCAACACAGAGCAAAATAACTCTCACCTCACTGCTAGTGTAAGATAGCTGATCCTAGCTCCTAGCATCAATTTGAGCAGAATAACTCGGATACACTTTGTAAGGTGCAGAGTTTGTCATCATAGTAGCAATGTATCATTTAATGTTATATCCCATATTCCTTGCCCAATTATTTTTGTTAAAAAAAACCCTAATCTATACAGTTTACATGTGAAGTTTACAAATTTGACACAGATATTGGATTTGTATGATTTCCAAACTATAAAAAGGTTCTGCAATTGCTGCTTGACTAATACTGTAAATTCTGAAATTACTGCATGCATTAATTATTGCGATTTTGTCATTCTAGACTAAAATGTGATTTCAGTTATTGCGATACATGTATTGAGAAAAATTCTATTTGTTTCACATAAAAATTTCAAAATGTGAGTTTAAAATATTGCAATTATATAACTTTGTCTTATCTTTCACAATAATAAAAGCATTCCAATAATTTCTGTCAAGAATTCTGCCTTTCTCTCTTATTTTGCTGCTATAGAGGAAATGTTTACTCCTACAATAGTGGGGTATCTCTGATAGTTATCAAGATTTAATGTTGATATTACCAGAAAACTTCACATCAATATTTTTTTATATAAAAGTTCACACTGTTTGATGCAGGAGTGAATTTTTAATTAACACTGAAGTTTAGGTACCAAAAGGTCACACCATAGTCTCTGCTTTCTGCTTCTCTGGCAAACACAAGATAAGAGCGAGAAAGAGCAAAGATGGCTCATTTAAATAAATATACTTGTTGTTTGGTTTCAAATTAACTGTTAATTGTGAGGTAGCACATTAAAAATATCTGATTAACACTATTGTATTGCCTACGCCAAAGGTCGCAGAATGTTAGATGTAGGAATTAAAATATGTTGGTGACTTATAAACTTTATATTTCTTCAGGTAGAAGACTTTTATGCTTCATACCTTGCATGCAAATACCTTATGTTAAGAAGTTTCCGTCTATCACACATCCATTCTCATTGATTCTCATGTCAAACACTCACTTATAAGGGGGCTACCATTTGATTTTTATGGTGATGTGGTGGTAAAGGGGGGGGGGGGTCTAGAATGAAAAATGTTGTCCTGTCTTCTTTTAAGTTGTAATCTCTGTCCTGCCTTTTTATTTTTCACTCTATTTACTTACTTACGTAGTCCTTGCTATGCCTTATGGCACATGGGACAAGGACAAGTTTCCTCTACTCTTTTCTTTTGTTTGCTTTTTTCTCCACTGTGGCCCAGTTATATCCTCTTTCTTTTAATTCATTTTGCAAAAATTGTCATCCTGCCTTTTTTTTTTTTAACTTAATCATGTCCTGCCTTCTTTTTCGAATTTCATCCTATCCCTTCACCCCTAAAAATCAAATGATAGCTCCCTTATAAAGAGTAATGGGATAACTTTATTTGGTAATTTAACCTTTGCAAAGTCTACATGTCTGTCAGACAGGGTTCACTTGACCTCTAACTTATTTCATTGATCAGTGATCAAGGTTTAGTTTCTGTGGTCAAGTTGGTATCCCAGATACTATGGGAAATAGGACCACTTTATTTGGTTTATTGAATGATTGTAAACCGGTCAGTCTGGCAGGGTTCATATGACATTGACCTTATTTTTTGTTTTCATGGTTTTTTAAACAACTGTGTATGGAGTATGGAATTATTGTTATGTGTGCAAGTCTGTTTGACATGATCCATCTGACCTTGACCTTATTTTTATGGATCATTGATAATTATATGTGATACTTGTATCTAAATATTCATATAATATACTTTCAACTTAAAATTCAATCATAATGATAACAACAAACGAAATATTCCAGCATACATGTGCACTCTTATTTGTTTTTATGAATATGCGTGTAATATTTGCTGCTTGATATAAATCACTCATCAGTTAATCATACACGAAAGCTTTAGAGTCGATATATTTTCAAACACAATATGGGTCTATTCATGTTGGCCTGTAGTGTCTTTCAAATTATAAAGCAAGGTTTTTTAAACATTTGAAGCCATAGTCATAACTCATGCCCTACGGTTTGGTCGTAGTAATTGAAGCTAACAACAGCATTATAGTCACTACAAAAAAGTTGAGCTGATTCAAATTTATTTGTGTAAATAGTTAAAATTGAGTTAATTCAGCAATATTTGTGCAACTAGTTAAGTATGTATATTGAGAACTGTGGGTGATACCTTTGAAATAAAACCAATGTTCTGATTGGCGCAACAATACTAAGTTCTCATCGTTTCTCTGATGTCATTAAATCATTTAGACACTCACTGCCCTTTTTCAAAGTTTTCGTGTTTTTTGGTTTGTTAAATATGTATACCAACATTATTATGCAGTGGTTGGGTGTGCTTAGGAATTGCATCAGTGGTTGAGTGTGCTTAGGGATTGCATTTGCATTTTAAATGTTCTCGGGAATTTCTGTTTATGATATAAATATAACTTGACGGTAACATATATGATTCTGGAGGGATTAGAAATGTGTATAATAGACACGCCATTTAATTGAAAGGAGATTTTAAAGTTCTATTAGACGCAGAAGTTGTCATATGTCTATTCATAGCATGCTGTACATTTTGTAGGCATGATAAAAGTAACCACACATATCTGATATTCTATATATCATATCAAGAGCTTAATTCAAAGGCCACTTTCATTTGATGTGATTGTGTAAAACATGTATGCGTTAAAGAACTTCTAGTATTAAACTTTAAGAGCTTTCAGGGCCGTAACTACATTGTGCAACAATATTCCTTTATTTTCTGTTAGAGGGTCTGACATGGTTTTAATTAAAGTAAGGTCACCAGCAATTAAAAAAAAAAAAAAAAAACTTAAACAAAAGATTGTCATAATATCAAATTATTTTCACGGAAAATGTATAGCAAGAAGCAAGTTCTCTTCACTCTCTGGTGTCGCCCCTGCATGTTTTTCGTGATCCATGTTTCTATTTTACTTTTAGATTTCAGAGTTGATGGTCTATTGTTTGTACTTTTATGTGACTGTCCCGGGTTTGTCTTTTGTTCATTTAAATTATTGTCCTACTTTATGACTATAGTCTGAGTGATGATTTTCATTTGTAAACGTCTGGTTTTGCAATGTTGCATGCCCACCGATGTCCAGCTATTGTGCGAGAAAATATTTTTAGAATATACGATGCTACAAAACACAGAAAAAAATGGTCGTTTCTGCATGGAGAATTGAACTTGATATCAAAGAATACAAAACTGGCTTTTTGGGGGGTAGATAAAACTAGAAAGCTGACATGGTTTAAATTAAAGTAAGGTCACCAATTTCCCGGATTCAATTAATTTGGGGAAAAAAACAATAATGTATTGCCATATGACCTTTTCCATTGAAGGGCTTAACTTGCATTAAGTCATGTTCAGACCATCTAACAGAAAATAAAGGAATATGGAGTAAATGTGCACGAAACAATCGCACAGAGTCAATGCATAGAAAAAATTCTAAAAGACAATGGTCAAAGTTGCTGGAGGGTCTTCAACAATAAAAGAATCAATAATACCGTAAAACAGGGTTAAGATGGTCCCTAGTGTCGACTGAAGCAGTACTAGTACTAAAAGTACAATCTGTCACTATATTTAAATCTAGTCATAAAAAAATAACCATAGTCTAAGCACAATACAATTAAGACAAAAACAGACAGACAGATCCTGTATTAATGATTATGAGAATTACGATTTTTGCTTTATCCTACATATCGGTCTTTTAATTAATGTTTTCCATAAACCCTAAAAGTCTTAAATCACAATGAATCTATGTTCTTGCTTTGAGACCAGATTATTGTCAGAAAATAACAAACAATTAATTGCGTTTTAATGTAAGAAAGAGTCCGGGAAACTTTCAGAATGCACGATTTATCGTAATTTTTCTCAGAGCTTCTGGGGGCCTTAAGCGGCCCCCAACCCCCTCGTCAAACTTTTGTCGACTCGCTCCGCTTGGCGAATATATTTTGCCTCACTATTAGAAAAGGCTAGTTACGGCCCTGGCTTTACATCAAGATTAGAGCTGCAAAGGACAGGGTCACACGACAGGGACTGGAAAAATGTTTGAATAGCCTTCAAAGAGCTTCTATCTTGCATACATACATATTTAGGCCAAATAAAAATATATGTGTGGTTCCAGTTACCCTATCTACCCTACTTTTTAGTCTTAACAATAGTCTACCTTAAAGATGTTTTTGGTCATTTTGCATTAAACACTGTTAAAGTAAGAATGTTACTCCAATAGACTCAATGAAAATAAACATTAAAAAAATCCCTTCCTACCTACCTTAATTGTTTTTAGATGTAACTGGAACCACACATACTATTTAATTTGGCCTTATCAATTTCGGTGACCTGGTTCCCAATGATAAGAAGATTCAGTTGTATATAGCAATGCATTTGGTGCTAGCTTTTTTATATAGGTGCTGGAAATTTTTCAACATTGAACTAAAGAGTTCAGATGTATACATTAAAACAAATCAGGAAAGCGAAAAGCGTCAACGTAAGCCCAGATTCTTATAATGCAGTAACTCATGTCTCTGGTAAACCATACTATGATATTCACAGATAACCGAAACATGTCTACGAATGAGTATTTGCTATAAATAGAATATATGTCTTCCTTCAAATTCGTTCTTTTGTCTGCTAAACAAGGTATTATATATAATCAGAGATATAGGATACCGTTGTTTTATACGTCTGTTTTATACTAGCAATCAAAACAAATACCGCCAAGCAGCCAATCACATGGTTCATGAAGACTTTTATATGGAAACTTGATGGAAGTCGAGTTGAAAGTTCTTGCAATTTGCATTAAATGCAGATTTGAAGTCTTAAAGCATGTTTTTAACACAAAATCAAAAAGATTTATATTAAATGTAGAATCTTTAGAAAATTATGCCTTGTGAACATCCGAGGAATTTGTTTTGGTAGATTGGATTTTTTTCCGAATTCAATGGGTCCGTAAAATATCTTATCAATAAGTGCAATACATTCTACTAATTTAAAAACAAAGCATATGATAGCACTTCGGGCAACCTTTATTTTAGCACATAATTCCTCCTTCAATAATCACCTAAGAATGTCGCCATTTATTTGACATTTTGGTGCTAATTATAAATCCAAAGTAGCATTTTTCATTTTTATCCCATGCTTAGCCGTAAAAATCTGCGTAAACGCATCAGACGGTCAGTTGGTTCACCGATATTCCGATCGGTTGATTATAGCTTGAATGTAAATACACAGGTGATTGGTCAGTTGATCGAGTCACATGCTTGCAATTTTGTAGAAAGTTGCTAGGTAAGCTGACCGAACTTACTCTTCGCGTAACGTCAGTACGAGTCGAGGAGTAAGCCAGGACCCAACATGGCAAGGGAACTTATAGAGTGGCTTTCTTAAAAAAAAAAACAAAAACAAAAAAACACGGTTTTGCCAGATTAATATTTATACATGCAGTATGTCTTGCCAAATCCATGTTCCTTACTTTAGTAAGTACGATTTAAATAAAAGCATTTAAGAAATTCGTTTTGAATATAATATTTAGTTTAGTATAAAGCGAAAAGGAGTTAATCATAAATGTTTGCATTTGAGAATGTTCCAAAAATTGAAAAAAGGCTGGTTATAGTAACAAATTTCTATTTCGCTAGACAGCTATTGATATTGACGAAATGGGGATAATGAACACTTTGAGGCATTCAAACACCCCCTCCCCCCCAAAAAAAAACTTGGTTGATCTAAACGGACGTGTCTACATTGTTGCATTATTTAAACGATAGACCTATACATTTGTGGTATATTTTACATTGTTGTACATGTATTTCTTTTTTTTTTTTTTTGGGAACATAAACACGACGAAAATGTTCCATGTAGAAACCACTTTCAATGTTTGAAAGTTTTAGGATGTAAAAGGTTGTTAATAGAGATTTCCAGAAATATTCCACTTATAACCCGTGTCTTTGTTTGATTATATGACTTTATTTCAGTAATCTTGGAGCCCTAATTTCGAAGAGGACTAAATAGGAAACTTATGGACTATTTTAACTTTCATTTATGTCAGTAAACTCGGTCGTTCAACATAATAAATATCACAGCTGTTCAACACAGTTAATATTTTATAACGTTTATATGACAAATTACAGATAAAATTGTAATAAGATCTTTCACGCAAAGATGGCTTACCGCAAGTCTTCACGTAGAACGAAAACAGTTTTTTTCCCGAAAAACAACTTCTCCATCCAAAAAGTTAAGTTGTGAAAGAAGCAATTATCATTTTTATTCTGTTTTGTCACTAACATAAAATGATTTGTGAAAAAAATATCGTTGTACATGTCTATTTAATTACATTAAATTTCATTTTTTATTCAAACTAAAAATGTATTACAATAATAACAACATGTATCAATTATTTATCATATCAAGACGTGGACACACATTAATGTCTTGTCTTAATAATAAAGATCGATGCATAGATAATAACATTTTGACGTGCTTTGGAGTTATGTTCCAAACAGACAGTAAATGCTCCAAAGAAACAGTATGCTCCAAAGAAACAGTATGCTCCAAAGAAAATTAATAGCATGTTAACATCATTGACGAAATACTTGCCACCAACAGTAACGGGTAATTTATTTACGTTTGGTTACTTAGAACATAGATATATTATACCAAACTGAAACATCTATGCTAAAATTTTTGACACGATGGGAAAATAGGTCCAAGTTAAACAGATATTTCTTAGATCCCCAGTTTGGGGGATGACAGCAAGGGTTGTACTCATTACTGACATCGAATGGACACAAAAGTAGTGCATGTACACAAGCATATGCTCATGACTACCATTTGAGGTTTGCGACATTTAAAACTCTTTGCGTAAGTTTTAATGTTTTGCTGAACCGATTCCAGTTTGAATAATAGTTCAGACCGAACTCTGTCAGCGGTGTATGTGTTTAATCTCAATTTCAAATGAGACCTATGAGTAGGAGTTCATGCAATGCTTACCTTTCTTAACTAACAGAAGCGATTTAGAGCCACACAAATCACATGCACAAGGACAATTGGCATTTGTATGTATCGACAACTTTACTTTACTTTTGTTGGAAAAATTAAGTTGATTGTTTAGGGAACCACTGAAGCATGACTGGAGCATACTCCCTCTTAGGCATGCAGTAAGTAGGTATTATGAATATTTTTTGATGCGCCACTGGATTTACAGAACAGTTGTAGACCATATATATACGGTTGGTGTATCATTAATGCATATCCTTTAGTACACTTGGTACAGATCAAATGCATATTACCATTTATTAATAAAAAAAAAGTCAAGCATCAGTCACAAGGTCATGAAGTTGGCTTACATGATCGCTGTGTTTAAAAATCGGTATAAATCTGCTAGTCTACGATTTCCACGAAAAGTTGTGTCGAATATTTAAAGTTGTTATTGTATAAAATATATCGACTTACACATACCAAAATCAGTGAATATGTAGTAGGTATTTGTGTGGGTTTACTGATAATGAAAATTCATCCATCCGATCAGTATACTAGTAGTTGAAGTACCTTTTGAAGTATCGGTACATGAGGACAATGCTCCTCCCCACATGTTTCTAGGTGGGGGTTCATGTTGCTCCATGTTAAGTTTATTGTGTGGTAACAGATTTTAACCGTCCTTTTTCTATTTTCTCCCTCTTTTCTTATATGTATGATTGATTTTTTGATTGGTGTTTAACTCCTATTTCAACACTATTGCGTTATTTCATGGCGGTCAGCTTTTAGATGGAGTCCCCGAGAAAACATAGAATTAAGGGGCAACCATATGTCCAAATTCAAAGAATAGATAGTAAAAAAAGGGGAGTTCCAACTCTTAGAACCACCCATCCACAGGATCCGCCCCTGACCAGTCTCGTTAGTGTCTTTTAAAGACCTGTAAAATTCAAACATTTTGCGATGTTTTATGATGTGAGAAATTGAGACGGGACCGTGGATATCGTAAAAATAATCACCCACTGTTTTTTATTTTGAAATTATTGTTTATTTACAGTTTTCCCGAAATTACATTATTTCTTTTAATAGCAACATTAGAGTTTCGTCACGGTCCGAACATTCTAATAACTAGCAAGTGTCAGTCTATATAACTTGACGAATTCAGTATCAAGTTATTTATTAACAAACAAACAAAAAGAGGGGAAAAAAAAACTAAAAGAAAATACTGAGTTTCCAGTACGACTTTTTATCACTGAAACCACACAATAGACTCTCAACACCATCAAGACACAGATCTTTGCTATGTCACCAATTAAACCATCATTCCCACAATTATCAAATGCAAATGTAAGGATACAGCACTGAAGGGAAACTATACGGCCTCTATACCAGACATCCAATAAGAACAAAAACAGAAATCTAAGGCAATGAATGGATGTACAATAAGACATTTTGTATATACATGTAGATTTTCTGTATGTCCATTTGTGCTTTATAAAAACTTAAACTTAATGGAGGAAGAAAATAAAAAAAAGTTGCCATGTTTAATTATTTTTTTTGTAAAGGTACGAAATCTGTGAAGAAAAATATATCTTGAGTTGTGTCAAATGATATCTATTGTTCACCGATTTTCAAAACATTTACATTGTAGAACAATTATTTAAGTTTTTGGCTATATATCATAATTTAGACCACACGTAGAAATTTTTCGCTTGACCAGCTCTCAATTAATAAATCAATTATATTTAATACTTCAAGGCTTTGATTGAAAAGATATCCTCCCGACAAAATATATATAACCAGTATTCATTCATAAAATCGATGATTTTTATAAAATATTTAAATCTATTTATGGATTTTAGTGTATTAATTAAATGACGTATGTGTGTGTGTTGAAATACAACTGATGATAATCTTAGAAGCAAAACAAAAGAAAGAAATATTTGAAAGGATTACCTATTGATAGTGTACGGTTCTGGCATGATTTACAACATATCTATATACTTCCATTGATAAATTTAGAAATTATCAAGAAACAAACTTTTCACCTCACTGAGACTAAGTTGTGTCCTTATGTAGATTCGGCTATTCTTTTTAAATCCTTTTGGTGACTGAGCTTTTTCGTGTACTCACTAAAAATAAGAAGATGGGATATGAGTGACAATAATACAACTCTCTTTCCAAGTTAAAAGTAAACAATCATAGGTCAAAGTACTGGCTTCAACATGGATCCTTGGACCACACCGAACAGCAAGCTATAAAGGGTACCAAAATTGACTAGTGTAAAACAATTCAAACGGGAAAACCAAATGTCTAAACTATATAAAAAGCGAGAAACGAGAAACACTTATGAACCACATAAGCAAACGACAACCACTGTCCATCAGGTTCCTGGCTTAGGAAAGGTACAAACAAATGCAGCCGGTTTAAACGTTTATATAGGAACCAACCTACACTCTTACATGAAACAATCGTGTAACTGGCATTACAACATAAAAAAAACTACAAAATATCAACATATTAACACAAGTGAACATACACAGAAGTACATCCTTGGCTTTCCATTTTGGTTTGAGCGTTTCTAACTTATTTAAATTCGGACTCGCAAAATAAAAAGGTGTCATTTTTTATGCAAATTACAGCATATTATTTTTGATTTTGATACGTCCAGTTGCAGCTAAAAATCGTATTGATTGAAAATTATTGAACTCATTCTTACGGGTCACAGGATACTGCTTTTGTTTGGAAACAAACCCTCACTCTCCCGATTTAAGTTTATTTTAGGTCAGTGAAACTATGTCTTGCTATCTATATGTATCTTACAATTATTTGTGGTAATAAAAAGATGATAACTATCACCAATCACCTTGAGGTGAAGTCATAAATTGAGTAACGTTTAAACTTATATTACCTATTATTGGATAATTTGACCGTGGAACGATTTGCCAGTTGATCCAAATTTGTACACTTCTAAGCTCGCTCATCTAAGTTTTCCTGAGAGAAATTCAGAATTGTGTACATTAATTCGAAGTAAAAAAAATAAAGTGTATAAATACAAATACTGAAAAGTGACACTCAGTTTCTTTCTCTATGTTTATAATTGTTTAATTGATTTGCCAAGAATAAGGACTGATATGAAAACTGAAAATAAAAATTCCGTATGTACGACCGCTACGTATGCTGTTTTACTTTGACTGATGGTTACTCAACGTCCAGTGGCAACGTTTCGTGAATGTTCAAGACGAGATTACATGTAACAATAAACACAATACTTAAATAGTTGCAATTAAGGTCGTGCAGGATGGGGGTCGGGGAAATTTGGACTGCAATCGGAAATAAGGGTATATTAGATAAGGACAGATATTTTGCCTTGCAAGCCATCTTATCAGACCCCTCAATGATTTGTTGCAAGGGTTCTTAACGAGCAGAATATGACCCTCTCTCTACACGAGGCATCGGATTTCAAGTTACCATTCTGAGGGGCTACGTACATGCACATCCCGCACAGCAAAACAGAAGCCCCACTTTGGCAAGGGTTTTACTGCCCGTCGGAAGAACTTATTGACCATATTTCTCATGATTCCTCAGTCACTCCTTTGGTAAAGTTTTCATTTGTCTTATACCCAAAGGTGACTGGGAAATAAAAGTATGGTCACTTGCTATTCTTCCGTCCGGCCCAGTAAAACGTTTGTCAAAGTCGGGCGTCCGTTTGGCTGTGCGGGATGTATCAACTTTGCAGCCACGTCCGGTCAGAATGGGGATTTAAAACCGATGCCTCGTGTAGACAGAGTGCCACGCTCTTTGCACGCTAAGAACCCTTGCAACAACTCTTTGTGGGGTCCGTAGGTGGCCTGTTGCAATACAAAAATATTTGCCACTGTATGTTAAGCAACCAACAATCAATCAATTAATTTGTCTTACGGCCTTGAATAATATTCATATAACAACTACCACACTTTTGGTGGATTTACTCCAGAATAAACATCTTGAAAGCCATGAATTTTGTTTAAAACCGGCTAATTTAATATGTTGATCAAAATATAAATGTTTTTACTTTGAATAAGCGTATTGAGTAAACAAGGGATATTAAATCTGATATACAACAAATACTATGACCCAAGGACATTAAAGGTAGACCTCGAATACGTTAGTACATTCATAATATTCAAACTTGACATTCTATTCTATACATAATAATTTGCTTTTGAATTTCGCGAAGATTTTTAATTCATAATTGACCATAGTACGTATATGACAATTTGTGTATGTAGTTTAATGTTTGGTTTTAGTGTATGTCTTAAGTTAAGACAGTTTTATATATTACGTGCAAATTGTAATTTAGTAAAGTATAGACAAATATTATTTCGACAAGTGAGAAATGATTTAAAAATAATCAAGTTTAATTGTGTATGAATTCACGACAAAAAATCCTCAAACGGGAGAAAAATTCCGAACCTCAATACAAGTTCAAGACACTCTATAGCTGCACAAGTATAATGTTTGCTAAATGTTACAACGCTGTAGATATGTACATCGAAGAACACATGTGCAGAAGATGTCCAATATCAACAAATGTAAGACAATAACGGTATGACAAGGATATAAGGGACAACATCAAAAGTTCAATGTAGGATAAAAAACTTAATTCACATAGTTTTTTCACTGACCCCCCCCCCCCTCTTAACTCAATTTGGGAAATATTTATTTACCAATAGGGATATATGTAAAAATCGATTTTTGATATACAAAACTTGCAGAATTTTAACCCCCACCCCCAAACTATTTGATTTAAGTTTTTTATCCTACATCGATCTTTTGATGTCGTCCCTAACAAATGCATATACTAGTACCCGACAATCTCACTGAGAATACATTAACAATACAGACATTTAGACAACCCCAGATATGTGTAAGATAACTTGGCAGGTATTTGGTGTACTTCTTTTTCGGCCAAACCGAAGATCCCCTTAGTAAACCATCTATAAATCATTGTCCAAATCTGGTTCCAAAAGCCTTTCTCCTAGAGATTATTGGACTAATTTAGAAATACACCATGCACGGTCAAGCATATAAACACCTAATAACATACTGTATCTATGATTCTGAGTGACCTTAAAAGTTACTAAAACGTGCTTCCTCGAAAATAATACTAAATATACCTTCACGAAGTTCATTCAAGTTGCTTTTATCTTCTAAAATATAAAGCTTCACATCAAATTATTTATTAACTGAGAAACTGATCTAATCATGAAAACTTGCTTTTTGAGATATGCATTGCGGTCGAGATAAAAATCACAAAGGCGCAGTAGGTTGGCTGCCATGTTGTGGTATGTTCAGCTGTCACGGACCAAATTGTAATTTCATTTTATACCACTGCTCTTTATATATAGGATTCTCACTACACATATATGCAAATTCTTGCACTGCTAGAGGACTGTCTCGGATCAGATTATCCATGGTATTTCATGTAATACCACTGCTAGAGTACAGTCACGGCACAGAGCATGAGTTTTAACATACAATCAAATAAATATATTATTAACAGATTTTGAGGCAACTAATTTCTCTTTGCCAAATTGGTGTTTCTCCTAAATATGTCTTGCTTTTTTGTGGCTTTTATCAGACCATTGAGCCTTCATGGTGAAGGTAAATCAATCTATTGATAATAGCTGACACTGCGATATGAATTTTGCTCATTGTTGCAGGCCGTATGGTCACCTATAGTTGTCAATTTCTGTGTCATTTGGTCTCTTGTGAAGAGTTGTTACATTGCATGGCAATCATACCATATCTTCTTTTTTTATATCGGTCGAACTGTTCCCGGTTAAATCCTGGAAATTTTAATAAGTACGAAGTGTAGGTTCATTTCAAAACCGTCAATGACGAGGACCTCAATTTTGAAACTGCAATATGCACACTAATGTAAATACTAGAGTCGGCACCTGTGAAGAATAGAAGGTGTATCAACTTGGTATTATTAGTTACATAGTGTGCTAGTGATTCGAGCTTCGCTTTCACCCCATATGGAATTTACTGACCCCATATATACCGTATTACGTCACTAGCACACTATGTAACGAATTTATCTTACCGACTATCTTAACGTGTAAAATTTAGACCAGTGACCTATCAAAATGAGCAAGTCTTCAATACAGTTAGCATTAACATGATTAAGAAACTACTCCATTGATCCTACAAAAACAGATGCCAACTTGTTAGATTTAAATGTTTTTTATGAATTTATTTCAATCTTAATCATCAATTTCTTCGTCTGTTGAAACCTTAAAGGCTTTTAAGATTTTTTTCAGTACTGTTTTGTTTTTTTAAAGGGACGTAACACCACTACTTACCGTGTATGAAATAAGCCCCGCCTCCCTACTACCTTATATGGAATATAAAGGGACGTAACTCCACTACTAAGCGTGTATGAAATAAGCCCCGCCTCCCTACTAACCTAATATCAAATATACACGGTTTTCACGAGGACGCTTTTAACCAATCACATTCCCAGAAATGTATAGGAGGTAAGATAAATTTTCATCTTCTTTCAAAAGTACCATGAGTTTTTTTTTTTATCACATTTATTAGATGATCTTGCATAAATTATGCATGAAGATGAGAAGTTAAACTAGAGGCTTTAAAGAGCCTGTGTCGCTCACATTGGTCTATGTGAATATTAAACAAAGGACACAAATGGATTCATGACAAAATTGTGGTTGGGTGATGGTGATGTGTTTGTAGATCTTACTTAACTAAACATTCTTGCTGATTACAATTATCTCTTATCTATAATGAACTTGGCCCAGTAGTTTCAGTGGAAAATGATAGTGAAAATCTACATATTTTATGAAAATTGTAAAAAAAATGACTATGAAGGGCAATAACTCCTTAGGGGTCAATTGAGCATTTTGGTCATGTTGACTTATTTTTAGGTCTTACTTTGCTATACATTATTGCTGTTTATAGTTTATCTTTATCTATTATAATATTCAAGATAATAACAACAAGAGTGCACACGCTGAAATGTCTCGCCTTCTATACTAATCATTGATATTATGTTGATAGTCATAAGTATAAAGCTAAGCTTTAATACAACTGTCACATAAACTTAACACTAACCAAGATAACTAAACAAAGACCAATGAACCTTGAAAATGAGGTCAAGGTCAGATGAACCATGCCAGGCAGTCATGTACAGCTAACAATGCTTCTATACAACATATATAGTTGACCTATGACTTATAGTTTAAGAAAAATAGACCAAAATACAAAAACTTAACACTGTGCAATGAACCATGAAAATGAGGTCACGGTCAAATAAAACCTGCGCAACTAACATAAAGATCATAAAATATTTCCATACACCAAATATAGATGACCTATGGCATATAGTATTAGATAAAAAGACCAAAACTCAAAAACTTAACTTTGACCACTGAAAAATGAAAATGAGGTCAAGGTCACATGACATCTGCCCGCTAGATAGGTACACCTTACAATCATTCCATACAACAAATATAGTAGACCTATTGCATATAGTATGAGAAAAACGGGCCAAAACACAAAAATTTAACTATAACCACTGAACCATGAAAATGAGGTCAAGGTCAGATGACACCTGCCAGTTGGACATGTACACCTTACAGTCCTTCCATACACCGAATATACTAGCCCTATTGCTTGTAGTATCTGAGATATGGACTTGACCACCAAAACTTAACCTTGTTCACTGATCCATGAAATGAGGTCGAGGTCAAGTGAAAACTGTCTGACAGACATAAGGACCTTTCAAGGTATGCACATATCAAATATAGTTATCCTATTACTTATAATAAGAGAGAATTCAACATTACAAAAAATCTGAACTTTTTTTTCAAGTGGTCACTGAACCATGAAAATGAGGTCAAGGACATTGAACATGTGAGTGACGGAAACTTCGTAACATAAGGCATCTATATACAAAGTATGAAGCATCCAGGTCTTCCACCTTCTAAAATATAAAGCTTTTAAGAAGTTAGCTAACACCGCCGCCGCCGGATCACTATCCCTATGTCGAGCTTTCTGCAACAAAAGTTGCAGGCTCGACAAAAAACAGCAAAATGTCCTTAAAATGACCAATTCAGGGGCAACAACCTAACAACCGGTTATCCGATTTATCTAAAAATTCTAGGGCAGATACATCTTGACCTGATCAACAATTTCACTTCCTGTCAGATTTGCTCTAAATACCTTGGTTTTGAGTTATAAGACAAAAACTGCATTTAGCCCCTATGTTCTATTCTTGGTTGGTTGGCCGAGTTGCCGGACTCATTTTTAAACTTGATACCCAAATGATGATTGTGGCCAAGTTTGGTTTAATTTTGCCCAGTAGTTTCAGAGAAGATTTTTCTCAAAGATTACTAAGATTTACGAAAAATGGTTAAAAATTTACTATAAAGGGCAATAACTCCTAAAGGGGTCAACTGACCATTTTGGTTATGTTGACTTATTTGTAAATCTTACTTTGCTGAACTTTATTGCTGCTTACAGTTTATCTCTATCTATAATAATATTCAAGATAATAAATTTCCTTAAAATTACCAATTCAGGGGCAACAACCTAACAACGGGTTTTCCGATTCATCTGAAAATTTCAGAGCAGATAGATCATGACCTGATAAACAATTTTACCCATGTCAGATTTTGCTCTAAATGCTTTGGTTTTTGAGTTATAAGCCAAAAACTTCATTTTACCCCTATGTTCTATTTTTAGCCATGGCGGCCATCTTGGTTGGTTAGCCGGGTCACCGGACACATTATTTAAACTAGATACCCCAATGATGATTGTGGCCAAGTAGTTTCAGAGGAAAAGATGATTTTTGTAAAAGTTAACAACGCCGGACGTCAAGTGATGAGAAAAGCAAAGGGCCAAGTGAGCTAAAAATGGACATTTACTTTGTGATATACATGTATAGCAGAGTATACGAAAATATGTAATGTGTTGATTGTGCAACGTCCAATGGCAAGTATTTAAAAATATAGATGAATGTGACCTTTTTAGAAATTGGTACAGCTAATTTGTTTACTCCCTTCATGTGTATTAACTTTCATTAAATTGACACCTCACCAGTCCTCAACATAAAATTGTGTGTTTTCAAAACAGATATATGTAGTTGATATTCCATTTCATGTATCTTTATTTTCATTATCACAAGGCTGTTTACATTTTTCTTAATCTGTTTTTTATTTTCTTTCAAGTATCTCTTTTACTCGTACCTCTGCATCGACCTTGACCCACTTGTAATACTTCAGATAACTTCAACAAAACTTGTAGGAAAATGTAAATTTTCCTTTGAAAGAGGATCAAATTTACTGTTAAGGTGGGAGGGGGTAATTAACATGCAATGCTACAAACCAACTACTATTTCTAGAATTGTCACACAGCAAACTAAAGATATTTACCCTTGTGCACTAATATGTACATGTAATATGACAGAAATATTGTGTGTTAAGTGAAGGACCAGTTTTCTGGTTTCCTTTTAGATGCATTCTCAATCTGGGTCCAGAACTTGCAAGTTCAATACAGTGGACTTGCCTCTTTTATGCATAACACAGAGCAGAAGATACCAAGGGGACAGTGCACCTGTTCAAAAGAATTTAAGTTAAGTCTCAAACAATGGGTCCCCTAAGTTGAAATGATCTCTCTTTTTTGGCTGAATATTATACTTGTAATATATATGCTGAAATTAGTTCATTGTTGATGATCATATGTCTATTTTGATACATTTGTATTGTCAAGTTGCTGTCTCATCAACATTTACAACATATCTGTTCATAAGAACAACAAATAATCTTAACAAATTCAATCAAGCACATCTTGACACGGCTAAGTAACCTATAGAAGCATAATCTAGTCCAATGACCTATTGGAACAGGCATATGCATTAAAATTGTTGAACTTTCTTTAGTAAAAAAACTACATCTGTTTTCCATATCTCTAACACTGAGTGATTATAGTGGACAATAAATAAAATACTGTAGAATTTTTTTCATGCTTTTTAATCTTGCTTCATAATTTATACATTTTACATGTATTTGTAAAGCAGATAGTAACAAACAACCAGCACTTTTCCTTATCACATTAAAGTCAACTGTTTTTAATTATACAATACAAATCTCATTACAGCCAATTGCCAATTCTTAACAGGCAATCTGCAGCTGAGTTCTAACCACACAAACCTGATGTACTTGATAAAATGTTTTCAGTCGACCGTAAAAAAAAAAGGTTTAATCAGTCACAAATGCTACATAAATAATAATTTTGTAATACTTGTTTTACCAATATGAAAGTTTTTTTCTGCACATTTCTTGAATTTTTCATGTTAATTTCATAACATTTCTGACATAAAACTCAGCTGCAAATTGTCATAGAAAAAACTAAATAAATCTGTAGGGGAAAATGTGACTTTTAAATCAGTTTTAAACCACAAATAATAACTTCTTTCCATGGCTGATATTAGTGGATAACATGCTTTAATTTTCAAATGTTGAAAAAAATTTTCATTCAATGAGTTGTATTTATATTTTCATATGAAGGGAGCAGTTTTTATTAATTTTTTTATCACATTTCCCCTGCAAACATATGACGCAGCACAAATATTTAGTTTTTTCCAAGTAGAATAATAAGTATAATTTTTTTACAATAACCAATAACAAGATTTCAGAAACAAAACAATCAACAAATTGTAACAATTAACAATACAAGCTTGATCAGAATACAGTTCTATTAAGACTCAATATGAAAGACTGTAAATTGTTATAATGAACACGCCAGTTCAACTAAGACAATATTTTATTATAAAAGTTGAACTTCTGGGCCCCTGGGTCAGTAATTTGAACTTCCAAATTAGCTAAATTTGGCACACTAGTTTTTCCTGAGGGATTTAAAACCTCAATTTAAAACAATTATCAGGACTGTTAAAACATTCAAGAAATGATTTGCAAGTTTCAAAAGTATTAAAACTATTCCATATTCATGGGTTAACTTCATTAATATTTCAGTTATATATTATATATATATATACCCCAATGAACACATTAAAAATGCACATCAAAATCGATTAAAAAATATTTCATTCATCACAATTAAAGGATTGTTCATACAGAAAAATAACAAAACATCTAAGAATTCCTTATTTGTAGGTCATTATATAGGTGTTAAAGTTACTTTGCTTATAATAATTTCAACTTTTGTATTTCTCAAATAGATAGGTTTCTCATTTACCTTGTTCAGTGAAGTAAAAATGTCAATAGAAATTAGAGAGGAAATTTAAATAGATTTGTCCCAAGTAAATACAGTACAAACAAATGTAAAAATCAATATCAGAGAACCAACACATGGTTCAACAAAATATAGTTATTTAGTCAATATAACTTTGAAAGAAATTTTGATATGCCTGTTCTAGCATATTCCTTACAAGGTCTGTTAATAATACTGTGTGGAAATCTACATTACAATTGAATTTTCACTATGAAACATGCCATTATGTAACTTAAAGAGCCCTATCAACAATTTTTATTTGTTAAAAAAATCGAACATTAATATGTCTTCACTTCATGTAGTTGGATGGGACATGGAATATACATATAAAAATCATTAAAATGATATCTCTCTAAAAAAAAAAAAAAATGCACCATAACCTAATTCAACCCCCCCCCCCCCTTTTTTATAACCACACCTTTGTTAACTGAAATTAAAAGCCATGTGGTGCTGCCTTTGATCAATATGTAGGGAAATAATATCATAATCAATAAACATTTAAAATATATCCAATGTGTGACCATTCAATAAAACTTCTAACAGTCAGGGCCACATCTTTTGATGTGTAAAAAGAATATTAAAACTTGGTTAATGGATCGTATATTGGCTTACATATATAATGAGAAGACCTGTCGAATAGTAATTATTTTGGGGTAATTAATAAACCTACAGGGCATAAATATTTTATTTGAAAAAGTTCAAATAAGGCATGCGATTAAAAACAATACTTTTCTCTACCTCTTTCCTGATTAGCTGATTCCTAACTGCTTTACAATACCACTTAAATAACAATGCAGAAAGGCAAGCTATTCTGCATGCCTTCATAGGTTTAAAATTCAAGAGTCATCCTTTTCACTGGCAAATTCGAGATTTTACTTTGGAAGCAACCTGCTTGGTTCTCCGCAAAGCTTCATGGCTTACAACATTTTTTATATCTTTTTTTTCTTTTCTTTTACTATTTTTTTGGCCCTAAAACTGTTGCAACTTAAAAATCTGTTACACAAACAAATATTATCTGAAACAAATTAAGTATCTTGCCTCCCTATCACAATAATTTACACTTAGTTGCAACAGTCTAGGAGTTTTTTAAATTATTTTTTTTCATTAATTTTTGTTGTATTGGTTGTTGTAGCTCTTTTTTTATTAACAATTCCTTTTTTTGGGGGTTCATATATCAAACCCTTTGAGTAAAACATGTACATGCACTTACAAATTCAAAACAACATATATATAAAAATTGTCCAAATACTCTGGCAAATTCGTTATAAAAACATTAGATCCTACCAATCGCTCCGTAACGGGTTCTGGTGAATCGTAAAAACATTCTTACAAACTCGGTAAAAATCGCTCCCCATGTTAACTTAAAAAAATATGTTAACCCAAACAAATTAGATTTGTCTTGGCTACAAATCTGGATTTCAAGTATTGCCTGTGTACGTTGTTCAGACAGACCATGATATAGTTTACCACCCCTACTAACTGACACATTTAATAATAATATCTAGGGGAGATAACTTTTAAAAAATAAATCCAATGTCACCAGCTGTAAAAGGTGGCACCTTGAAAACCAGACTTGCAGTCCCTGATAAAACTATATATATCACAGATGGAATAGGTGAGCACACTGGTTATTACTATAACTAATAGTTGCCCTTGCAGTGTGTCCCATAATATATCCAAACCTCTCCCTTTCTCTACCTTATTGTAAACATCCTATAGCCTGTTTCATACAACTCAATTTGGTTACACCTCCTTAAAATATCATTACATACACCATTATTATACTGTAATATTCATAACTTAAATTCTTGTTTGAAACAGGCTATAGGTTAAAAAATTCAAATTTGATATTCTACTCTCCATTGCATTAATAAAATTTTAACATTCACTTTCTTATATATATATGATATCACTCATATGTATTAATCAATTTCAACAAGTATACACAAACTGATAACAATAATTACACACTTGCAAAAATATAACATGATTAGTGTGAGCCATATGATACACGACACCATATGAACCAAACATTAAAAGCTATACACATTCGCATAAACAATAGTATTAAATTTTCCAAATATGATTTTTTTTTAAGAATTTGTGGTTAATTGCTAACTGATATGCAATATTTGTATTTTATTATTATTTTTTTCTGTTAATTGTCATGATTATGTTATTTTGTACATTGTACATGTAATAAGGAAATAAACTAAAGTTGATGATTTGAATTTTGTTGATCAATGTATTTTGGACTACTAATTTAAAACTTCTTTCATCCAATACTATAAATTTATCTTACACTACATTTAGTGAAATTTACACAACAACAATGTATGCATGGCAATAATGAATTATGCAAAATGGCAACAAGACCAGTACTTCAAACATGATATTAAATATGAACTATGTTAAACAAGTGATAAAGGCTATATTCTAATTTTTGTTTCTTTTTTCAATAACATACATGAAAGAAAATTATTTACTGTGTTAAAATAAACTCTGAAGATATTTACACCTAACAAATAATGCACTTATTAATCATGTTAATTGTATTTGTCAATAATCCATCCATGGTCATGTCATGATAATTTTTACCAGATTTTTATTCATTACGTTCTATGAAGCAGTGACAAGGTTTTATTGATGATAGCATATTACTTTTTTTCATTTCACACAACATTCACACATTTTACTGACAATCGGGAGAACTTGGGTAGCTTGAGAAAGAACCTTCACTGTCACGTTTAACACTTACACCACTGCACTTTGCCCTGAGAATTTCACACTGCTGCTTGTAGAACCGGCACTCGCGCATCAATACAGCTTGCTGTCTCTGAAGTTGACGAACTTGACTTTCTAATGTTTTATTAGTCACCTCTAAACTTTGACGTTGATGCATTCGTTTAGAACGACAATTTTGAGCATAGCCTCTATTTTTTAATGTTCGTCTTTTTTGTTTCAGTTTTACTACATCTTCTTTAGGTAACCCTTGAAGACGACGATTGAGTTCTCTCACTGGTAGTGCAACTAGTTCTTCATCTTCAAGTGAATTAAGACTTTCTTCTGTTTTGGATTTAGTTGAACTTGTACTTGAATGACTAAGAGATCTTTTTATTGAGGGAATTTTGGTTGGTGCTGCCTTGTCCTCCAGCATGCCCCGACGACTTAATGATTGCTTCCCAGCTTCTGCACCAGAAACCAAATATTTACTAAAGTTTTGAACAAATTCAGGACTGGATGATATCAAACAATCTACATCTTCATCAATTTCTTCCTCCAGACTTTGCGTGGACTTTTGACTATTGCTAAAGCTTGTTTTTAATTTCATGTCAGTCTCAAACACACTTTGAGTAAGCCAGTTAAGACCGCTAAATACACTAGAATTACTGTCTGAAGGACTTGGAACCTCGTCGCTGTAAGTTGGAGAAGGGGGTACACTCAAATCTGAGCAAGGTGTGGTCGCTCCTGAAGATCCACTTCGCGAGGACACATCACTTTGTTTACAACAGTTGCTATACCTATCTTCTATTTCCTTCTTTACTTCGGAAGCATCCAATAACTGATCCAAGTCGAAATCGGTAATATAATCATTCGCAAGATGTTGGTCGGGTTCCATATTGGATTTGATCAGCTGGCCGGCAGATCACCTCGTGTTCGTTTCAAATTAGGTCAGAAGAATCGAGATAATTTTCTTGTATTTCGACCACTTTTCTTGTGAAATTTTTGTCAAGATTGTTGTAAATGTTAGATTAAACGTTCGTTTGAGTCTTTAAATACTCACTTCTTCCATTCAAGTCCTTAATTTTGTTCAGAAACGTAGCGGCGGTCCAAGGGCAAACAACCACCGACTACCTGAACGAGAGCAGGCAACAACGAGCAAATAAGGGGAATCCCGGCTGCTTTTATACTATGTCGAACGTCAAATCCCAAAATAGCTATGGATGCAAAAGTTAACCAATCAATGCAAAGTATAAGCTGTATTTTTAGAACCAGAAATATTGACCGACTTTCCTAATGTCACTTGAACGTTTTACAGCACAGAGAAAAAACAAATATCAACGAGTAACAAAATTGACAGAAACGATTACTAGGTTGTGCAATACCTTGACATATGGCGGGAAACGAACATGTTCAAACAGCTGTCTTTTAACTTATATTTATGATTTGAATTTGCTAAACTTTTTTAAGTGTATATTAATAATTCATCTGAACTACATTGAAGTTGTACAATTTTTAATATACAAGAGCGCATTAGAGGACGATAATTGTGTGTTTTTTTAAGGTCGGTGCAGGAGTATTATTTTTTGCTTCGGCCCAACTCGGAAAATCATTTTTTGATTCCTGCAATTGGTGTTGCAGAATATTCATTACATTTGGTAATAATATGACAAGTTTGTTTTTCCCCGGCAAACCAAGACAGGGTATTTATGTAAAAATCACCCCCTATTTTTTTTTTAATGAAAATGGTTGCCCTTTATATCTAAAAAAAAAAAAAAAAAAAAAACTAAGTCTTTGGACTTTGATGCTTTTTTCAATATTTCTATAGTTATGTGTAAGTACTGTAATATCCTCCTATTTTACACAATGGAATTTCTCGAAAATTTTTATGTTCTCATACTTTTGTCATAGCATAAAAAGAAGAAAATTTTGAATAATATATTATTTGTTTGCAGTCGGAGAACACAGAAAACAATACATATAACATAAGTAAATATATAAGCAGATTGACAAAAAGCACTATAAATCTTCATATGTGATATTATTGAATATTTTATACAAGCAATTTTCATTTAACAGTCTATTAAAAGTGTAAAACTTTATTAATTGTCAAATTAAAAAGTTAATATAGTTTTATATTTACTAATAAAATATTCAATATGATATGGATTTAGATAAATCTCTAATATCCTTTTTTTTAGTTTGAAATAATTGTATTTAACTAGAATTTCTTTTTTTTTCTTTCAAATGTGTCTTATGTTTATAAACATTTCCATTCCCAAAATATTTTTTTTTAATAAAAAGTAATAAAAATATTTTTATTTTCTTTATTTCTTTAGAATTCATGATAATTATAACCCCCAAATCTACTATATTTTCTTAACAAAAAGTGATAAAATGTAGCAATTTTATCAAGTTCTTTAATTAATTTTTACATTTAAATACTTAGAAAATCATTTAAATAGTTATAAAAACACCTATTGTTCTTATATAAACATCTATTGAAATATTTTTGTTGGCATTCAAGGAATAGGTATCATATAAAATGTTGGCATTCAAGGAAGACACCCTTAGGATAATCCCCCCAAAATAGTATATTTGTTCATCAATACGATATTAATTATGGTAAAACAGGTTTGTGTGGCTGGAACCTTGTTGGGGAATTCGTCACCCGTGTCTAATTTAAAAGAAAGTAAAAGTAAATGTTTTTAAAACAAACTGTCAACTTGAGCGTATCTCTTGAAAAAACCATGTAGAGGGACACTTTCCGTAGTTATATAATTGTTATAATTTTACTATGAACATACTTTTTTGTATATCGGTCAATGGTATTTGTGTATCTGTACTATATATGTGCTCTTATAACCAGTGTATAAGTATTTTTGCTTATCTATAAACACTCAATCGTATTTGTACTATAGTGTATACAATGTATTATATTAGAAATAGGAGAAAACATCAAATTCAATATTAAAGTCCTTTATCGGCGGTGTAACATAGACTATACTGAAACCCTTATGAACTAACAGTCCTTTATCGGCGGTGTAACATAGACTATACTGAAACCCTTATGAACTAACAGTCCTTTATCGGCGGTGTAACATAGACTATACTGAAACCCTTATGAACTAACAGTCCTTTATCGGCGGTGTAACATAGACTATACTGAAACCCTTATGAACTAAGTGGTGTCGACCCAATGATTTTAAAGCAAAGAGAAACATATAAAGACTGGGTGAATGATATCCTTATGGACTAACAGCCGAAAATCAGTGATCTCAACCCTATGTTATAAATCAAAGAGAAAGATAGAATATTGGGTGAACTACCCTTTCATGGAATAACAGCCGATCATCAGTAATGTCTTCCCACTAGTTGTAAATCAAAGAGAAAAGTAAAATCACAAAAAATACTGACTCTGAGGAAAATCCATAACGGAAAGTAACTCATTTAAATGGCAAAATCAAAAGCTCAAACACATCAAATGAATGGACAACAACTGTCATATTCCTGACTTGGTACATGCATTTTCTTGTGTATAAAATGGTGGATTAAACCTAGTTTTATAGCTTGTTAAACCTCTCACTTGTATAGCAGTCGCATCAAGTTCCACGATTGTATTGACAACGATGTGTGAATAAAACAAACATATATTTCTTAGTTAAATATGTCAAAAATAGGAGTACCCTAACCAACGTTTACATTGTGTTATATTTTTTTTAATCGCTACAAAAACTAACAATATTGCTACAAAGAAGCACAAAAGGGCATATAAACAAATCACATTGTCAAACAAGAAAGACAAGAATACAAAAAAATACCATCGACATAGCACAATGACGGGACGTATAAGTTCAGAGCCACGTCATATGTATCAAAGAAACAAAAAAGGGCATATAGACAAAGCACCAATTAGCTCATACGTAATCAGAAATCTATATTTTAATTAGAGTGCAAAATACATTAGCAAAAATGAAAGACAAGAATACAAAAATTATAATACAGCAATAACACAATGACGGGACGTATTAGTACAGAGCCACGGCGTATGTATCAAATAAAACACCAAAAGCTATATAGGCAAAGCACATTAGCAGAAATGAAAGACACGACTACAATTTTTGTTCATAGAACAATTACACAATGACGGGATGTATAAGTCACGTCAAATGGATATCACCAAAATTGATTACACCTGAAAAGTAATATTATTAACGACAAATGAAAGAATTCTATAACACGTTATTAAGTTAATAACCGACGTCAGTACCCAGAATCTATACTTCAAGACCATCGTGTATTATATGTGAAGTTATTGCAATGCCGTAGCTACCCTTGAGGCAAGTGAGGCAATTACCTCACTAAAATTTCGACACTGATTATTTTTTTTTAATACATATATATCAATATAATAGTCATTTGTTGTTCTGTCTCAACCTTAATTTCTATATAACTTGTCATCATTCCTTTTAAACTATTCTTCCTGGATATGACTCAGCATCTCAACGGTTGATGTTTCTCGATAACATTAACCTAGTAACGATAATCATCATGGACCTCTAGTTAAAAACAGGCTCTTTCAGAAAAAGGAAAAGCGACACTGAAGGTAAAGAAGGAATAATTCTAGTAAACTAGTTTTTTTGTGAACAGAGTCTGAGTATTACATATAACTTCATTAGAACAATCCAAAAACGATAAGTAGCCTGACAAATCAAGTACTGGTCTTAGGAAGGGGCAGTGCTGTATGCGTATTCATTTCTCCGTTTAACCAACTTTTGACAAATCAAGTCATCGCAAGGGGGCAGTCCTGTCTGCGTATTCATTTCACGAACTTCAATCTTTCTCTTTACAGATAAATAAAATATAAATAATATGAAACATGCATGGATTAGTTTCTATCCATGTTTCTTTAACCTTAAAAATTGAAAGAATATCCCATATTCCAATTTGATATTATTGAGGAATGGTAGAACCTTAACACAGGATTTTGTCTTTACTTATTCGGGACTACGGAATTTCGGTTTTTTATATTCGGGGTTTCGGAATCGGACACCCCATACCCCTAACCCCTAAATTTATAGATTCTGGAACTAAAATACCACCAACTATTTTCAGAAATAATTTGAAATTATGGACCTACATGTAAACGTCAAAAACTCCATTCCAATTCCCCTGTACCCATATCATGTATACTCTATAGATAGAATCATATACATTTATCTTATCTCATTCTATCCCTAGTTTGTCTACTCTTTGTCAGCATAAAAGCGAGTTTAATATTTTGTAACTGCAACTGTATGATGGTGCTTACAGGAAAGCTTACTTCCCTTTTGCAAACAAAACTGTTACTACCGATGCTACTACCAAATTGATGATGGAGAAGAAATTGGAAGAAGACATTGATCATTGTGTTGATGATAATGTGCTTCCTTTAGAAACACAGACTGCCCTAAAACGACTGAATACTTGGAAAAGAGCATGCATGAGTGGCAAGAGATTGTGCGGGCTTGTCATATTCATTGCGATAAGGATATCAGCAGACCAAATTATGATTCTGAAACGATTTGACTGAACCGGTCATAGAAAAATTTGGCAAACTCTACTGAATCGATGTTTGTTCTATTTTCTGGCAGCAGACTCAAATCAGTGATATTTGGATGATTATCTTACATATAAATTTAAATAAACTTGTTAAAAATTTGGTGTTAGTAAAAGTCTTAAAATATAAAAAAAATTATATAAAAAGTGTCCAAATTCAAAACATTATCAAACTCTAAAAATGCCTAGAATGCAGGATTTTGCACCAATCATTTCATACCCTCCAAAAAAAATTTTCGTCTCGCTTCGCTCGGCTCAATTATTTTGCCTCACTAAAATAAGATGCCTAGCTACGGCCTTGTATTAGATATTAGTTATTTAGTATACGATGCATTCTAGTTTTTATTAGCTGTTAGATGTTTTGAACTGGGTGTCAGTTAACTGCGAGTACTCTCAGATCTGTACCTAGTGTCTTTTTGTTGTTGGGATGTACAAGTACCCGTCCACGTCCACTTGTATTTTTATCCATCTGATGACTTAAGCCTTTTTCAACTGATTTTTATAGTTCGTTCTTATGTTGTACTGTTATACCACTGTCCAAGATTAGGGGGAGGGTTAAGATCCCGCTAACATGTTTAACCCCGCCACATTCTGTATGTGTTTGCCTGTCCCATGTCAGGAGCCTGCAATTTAGTGGTTGTCGTTTATTTATGTGTTACATATTTGTTTTTCGTTCATTTATTGTAAATAAATTAGGCCGTTAGCTTTCTCGTTTGAAATTGTTTTACATTGTCATTTAGGAGCCTTTTATAGCTGACTGTGCAGTATGGGCTTTGCTCATTGTTGAAGACCTTACGATGAACTATAGTTGTTAATTTCTGTGTTATTTTGGTCTCTGGTGGAGAGTTGTCTCATACCAATCACACCACATCTTCTTTTTTTATAATTGATACGGAATATTTATCAACATGGTCTTTGTCCGATGAACTTTTTTTAGAAAATGGACTAAACTTTCTTTGACATACCCCTGGTTCATTACTTTCTGCTCAGACACTTGTGACCTTAACAAAGTCTGAGAAGAAGCTGCCAGCTCTTGGATACCGAAACAGTTGGAAAATATATATCCCATATGCAGGTAAAAATGGTATATTGCCTCTAGGGTGGGGACATGGATAATTTCAAAATCAAAATTGTTTCATTTGTCATAGATTCTGGTCCTGCGATGCCTGTGCATGTCAAATTCGAGGTAGAAGTTTAAAAACGAGGCGACAGAAGCCGTGTCTTATGTTTATTTATTTACTAGGTATGGGGGATATATTAAAGAATCCAATTCAGAAAAATTCGGATTGTTAATGGAAAGAACATGATTAATATATCTGAAGTAGAAATTAAAAAACCTGACTTCTTTAAGCCTCTTGTTTTGACAAGTGTCTGAAGGAACTCCGATTCATATGAAAATAAGAAGAGGTCGACAGTGAGAGGTGCACAGTTCGTTCCCATAGGAATGCCGACAATTTGTTGAAATTTGTTGTAATAATACGATTAACATACAAAGACAATACTATTTGTAGCTATGTCCGCAGGAATAACAACATACTTCTCACGAAGAGTTGATTACATTTCACAGCCTGTTTGTCTCTGAAAACTGACTGGTCGATCATTCACACAGTTTTTCAACTTATGAATGTGATGTTTTATCAAAGACCTGATTTTTTTTTACCCATTCTGACAAAGTGTCCAGTTCAACTTCTCATTTAGTCCATACTCTGGTGTAGTCCTCAGTAGAAACATAGACTTGGTGTCAGCACAATGGTTATAAATCAGAGAGAAACATATAATACTGGCTGAATGATAAATATAGACTATAGGGTGATTGATATCCTCATGGACCATAGGCGGATCCAAGGGGGGGGGGGGGGCGGCCCCCCTATCGTGGGAAAAAATTGGTTGATTATATAGGGAATCATTGAAGCATGACTGGAGCGCCCCCCCCTTTTAGGTCAGTCAGCGGGCCCCCCTTAGGAAAAGTTCTGGATCCACCACTGTGGACTAACAGTCATTCATCAATGGTAACAACACAATGTGTATAAATCAAAGGCCGTGTTCACGCCAAACTCCATGTACAGTAAACTTGTTTACAATTAGTTTAATATACTGGACATTGGTTTCACATTAAATTTGTTCACATCTATACACCTTGTTTAATTACCTGTACATAAGATTTGTTCACATTTGTAAACCATATGTCATTTAAATGTTCATTACGTAGAATCGAATGAAACGTTTTCGGACAACTTTTCTAGCAGTAAGGGAACGACCATTTGACTCTAAATAGGGGGATGGAAATATTCCGAACCCCAATTGGATAAAGAAAACAATTCTGGTTCTACAGATGATAAAAAATATTCTGAATCAAGAGTTTCCCCATACATTATAGTGTTAAATGTTGCAGAAAAAAAGTTGATTACCAGCATCGAAAAAAAAAAACGGAATAAAACGTTTGCGCGGAAAAAATTCTGACTCAGACAAATAAACAAAATACCCCCCCCCCTTTTTTTTTAAGTTAAGTGGTTGCTTCTTTATGAAAGCCATTTTGATGATTTGCAGTAGTTTAAAGATACTAAAGATGTCTCGATTAAGCATTAGAAAACGTAGGCTGCAACAGCGTGCTTACAGACGAAAAAGAAGGTTTGATATATTAGGGATCACTATATTTCTATCTTTTCTGTTTGTTCAAAAGGTATTTCTTCTCCAAGAAGTATTTGGCAAAGGGAGGGGTAATGTTTTTTTTTTATTTACTTTTTAAGTGTAATTTCACGGATCCGAGATACTAGACAAACAATACATTTACCTCACACTTTTTCAGCAAAGCATTTATGAGTGAATCGTTGTTTGAGTAAAGACCAGTAGCAAATATTTCTGTGTAAGTCAAGTCAATTCGGAAAGACCTTAATTTTCAAATGAATTATGTGTTCGGCAATGATGCTGCTTTGAGTCTTGATAAAGGCTTAATAAAGCTACGTTAAGTTTTATTTCTAAACAAAACAAATAAATATATCAAGTTTAGACAAATATTTCTGTAAAGAACTTTATAGATAATTGCTATACATATCAATTTATTCAAAAATCGTTTCTTCCTTAAATATGCACGGTGAAACTAATCTTTTAAATGCCTAGTTTTGGGTACACTTAATCTACACAAGGCCTACATCGAGTATCGACTGCCTATAGACAAAACATGATTTACACTACATGTAAACATTGAGTTTTATCAATGGGAACGTAATTTTGTTTAGTTTACGTGTGAGTTACACTTACACAACACCGAGTTTAGGTCAATGTGAACACGGCCAAAGAGAAACATAGACTATTGGGCGAGTGATAATCTCATGGACGAACAGCCGATTATCAGTGGTAACAACCCAATGGTTGTCAATCAAAGAGAAACATAGACTACTTGGTAACTGATATCATCACTGACTAACAGCCGATCACCAGTAGTGTCGATACAAGAGTTGTAAATCAAAGAGAAACATGGAATACTGACTGAATGTTATCTTTATGGACCAACAGCCAATCATCAGTGATGTCAACCCAATAGTTGTAAAACAAAGATTTACATAGATTACTGGAAAAATGATATCTTCATGGACGAACGACCGATCATCATCAGTGGTGTTAGAGTTGTAATACAAAGAGAAAATCGAGTTCTAAGTGAATGATAATCTTATGGACTAACATCCGATCATCAGTGATGTTAGAGTTGTAATACAAAGATTTACATAGATTACTGGGTGAAAAATATCCTTATGGACTAACATCCGATCATCAGTGGTGTTAGAGTTGTAATACAAAGATTTACATAGATTACTGGGTGAAAAATATCCTTATGGACTAACATCCGATCATCAGTGGTGTCGATACAAGAGTTGTAATACAAAAAGAAAGTAGAGTATTGGGTGAATGATACTATCATGGTAAGTCCCGATCATCTGTGGTGTCAACCCAATGGGTATAAATGAAGGAGAAACATAGAGTATTGGGTGAGTGATATCCTCATGGACTTAGTCGACCATCAGTGGTGTCGATACAAGAGTTGTAAATCAAAGAGAAACATAGAATACTGGCTGAATGTTATTCATGGACTAACAGCCAATAATCAGTGGTGTCAACACAGTTGATGTTAAATAAAGAAATCTTTACTACTTGGTGAATGTTATCATCAAGGTTATAACAGCTGGTCATTAGTGGTGTCTATCGAATGTTGTAAATAATACATTGCGAAACATAGACAACTGGGTGAATGATACTACCATTGACTAACATCTTCAGTGGTGTCAACCAAATAGTTGTAAAACAAAAATAACATAGACTATTGGGTGAATGATACCATCATTGACTAGCATCTTTAGTGGTGTCAAGCCAATAGTTGTAAAACAAAGATAACATAGACTATTGGGTGAATGATACCATCATTGACTAGCATCTTCAGTGGTGTCAACCCAATAGTTGTAAAACAAAGATAACATAGACTATTGGGTGAATGATACCATCATTGACTAGCATCTTCAGTGGTGTCAACCCAATAGTTGTAAAACAAAGAGAACATAGACTATTGGGTGAATGATACCATCATTGACTAGCATCTTTAGTGGTGTCAACCCAATAGTTGTAAAACAAAGATAACATAGACTATTGGGTGAATGATACCATCATTGACTAGCATCTTCAGTGGTGTCAACCCAATAGTTGTAAAAATAAGAGAACATAGACTATTAGGTGAATGATACCATCACTGACTAGCATATTCAGTGGTGTCAACCCAATAGTTGTAAAACAAAGAGAGCATAGACTATTGAGTGAATGATACCATCATTGACTAGCATCTTCAGTGGTGTCAACCCAATAGTTGTAAAACAAAGATAACATAGACTATTGGGTGAATGATACCATCATTGACTAGCATCTTCAGTGGTGTCAACCCAATAGTTGTAAAACAAAGAGAACATAGACTATTGGGTGAATGATACCATAATTGACTAGCATCTTCAGTGGTGTCAACCCAATAGTTGTAAAACAAAGAGAACATAGACTATTGGGTGAATGATACCACCTTGGACTAACGGTCGATCTTTAGTCGTGTCGATTCAATAGTTGTGAAACAAAGAGAACATAGACTATTTGTTGAATGATACTATCATTGACTAACAGCCGATCTTTAGTGGTGTCGACCCGATAGCTGTAAAACAATGTGAACACAAACTGTGGGGGGAATTATACCATCATGGTCTAACAGCCGATCATCACTAGAGTCGATCGAACGGTTGTAAATCAAAGAGAAAAAAATAAACTCATCATAGATGCCAGGATTGAAATTTTATATTTATGTCAGACGCGTGTTTCGTCTACAAAAGACTCATCAGTGACGCTCGAATAAAAAAATGTTAAAAAAGGCCAAATAAAGTACGAAGTTGAAGAGCACTGAGAACCAAAAATTCCCAAAAGATTGCCAAACACAGCTAAGGTAATCTATTCCTGAGGCAGAAAAGCCTTAGTATTTCAAAAATTCAAAATTTTGTTAACAGTTAATTTATAATTATGAACATATCAATGATAACTCAAGTCAACACAGAAGTGCTGACTATTGGGTTCGTGATACTCTCGGGGAAATAAATCTCCACCAGCAGTGGCATCGACCCAGTGGTTGTAAATAAACTCATCATAGATGCCAGGATTGAAACATAGACTATGAATGAATGACGCTATTGGACTAACAGCCCATAATCAGTGGTGTGGACACAAGGGTTGTAATTCATAGAGAACACAAACTGCTTTGTAAATAATAACCTTATGGACAAACAGCAGATCGTCAGAGGTGTCGATCGAATAGTTCGAACAGACTACTGGATGAAACATACTCTTAAAGACTAACAGCCAATCATCATCAAAGGTGTTGACCCAATTGTTGTATTTCACAGAGAACATAAACTAATTGATAATGGAATTCAACATGTACTTACAACCGATAATCAGGGGTGTCGATCCAAGGGCTATAAATCAAAGGAACATAGACTAATGGAATAGGGTGAACGATACCTTCATGGAATAACAACTGTTCATCAATTGTGTCGATCCAAAGAATGTAAATCAAATTGAAACATATACTGTTTGGTGAATAATACCTTCATGGACTTATTGTAACAGCCGATCATCATTGATGTCTATCCAATGGTTGAAAATCACAGAGAAATAGACAACTGACTGCCCATCATCATTGTATTTGATAGTAATAATAATAAAGATAGTTATCTTTTATAACTGCCATTAAATGTGATATCTTAACTAACAGAAAATGTATGTATTACTACACAAAATTAAACATTTGAAAAACAAGAATGATGTTCAAATCTAATCAGATATCCTCAATATCTAAAAGAATAAACATTAATGTAGAAATTTATATATTTATTATTTTTATGATTAAGTAAAAGGTTTTTATACAATCAATACAATTTTTAATTTTAATGAACCATTATTGTCTTATTAGTTTATTGTTAAGTTTGTTTATTACAATACTAATATGAAAAATTACGTGGCACCTTGATGTCAATGAAATTATCTGTATCTGTATCAACAGTCTGGAATATAATCGAAGAACAACAATGACCACCGATTGAAACCTCCTTTCTTTGACCAACAGTTCATCATCAGTGGTCTAGACCCAAAGGTAATAAGTATAAAGAAACAAGTGGATGAGTATTTAGCCAAAAATACCAAACTCCAAGGTAAATTATAGTATCTTTCGCCACTCTTTTAAAAAAAGGGAGAAATTCATAAAAAAAACTGTGGAAAAAAATCAAACGTATATAAACTATTGAAACGAATAGAAGACTATCGAACTGTCATATTCGTAACTTGGAACTGGCATTTCCCTAAGATAATCGGGTGGGTTACATCTGAGTTTATAGCTTACTGCGGTGACTTATGGGGCACATAGTAGCAATTCGTTGACTACTGTGTGCATAATGGTAGTAAACGAAATAAATTCATCATGGATACCAGGATTGAAATTTTAGATTGGCGCCAGACGCGCGTTTCGTCTTCAAAAGACTCGTCAGTGACATTCGAACCATCAAAAAGTGTCCAAAAGGCCAAATGAGGGAGAAATTGATAATTTTTAATCAGACACTCTTTGTTATCCGTGGAGTCGACCCAATGTTAGTAAGTCAAAGGACAACATTGTCTACTAGGTGAATGATAACCTCTTGAACTAGCTGTCCGTCACCAGTGGTATCGACCCAATGAAAAATAGTTATATATGTAATTATATACGGACGTGTTTATCAACAAACTATTTAATTACGTCTTTACAGTCAATCTATTGAATATGTACAAATTGAAATTTAAGAACGGGATATATGATTCGTTTATGAGTTGCAACTGACTTTGCACTAGCTTTAATTAACTGCGAATACTCTCAAATGGTAAACCGGTACAGTCTTTAGTGTTTTTGTTAGCTTTTGTTGTTGCTTTTACTTGGAAAATTAGAAATGGTCTCAATGTGAATAATTCTAGTTGAGATCTTAAACGAATTCGTATTAAAACAATTAACAGACACAGCTGAGTCTGCCTAATATCCTGACTAACATCTTCTTAATAATGAAGGTAGGTTAAGAACAAAATGTATGATTTCATGGTCCTAATAGTGAACATTCCATTTCTATACACAGCAACACTTCAGCAGTGTCTGTATTGGGAGTATATATTTCCCAGTTGAAACGATATTTTAGAACTTGCACTTCCTATCAAGATTTCCTTAATGGATGATTGTTTCTCGCAAGGATGCTATTAAACCCAGAGTACCAACTCCACGTGGTGAAGTTGATATCACTTCTTTGATAGTTTTTACCTAGACCATCCCGTTCTGGTTGACCGTTACAGAATATTTGTTTCACATATGACAACAGCTATGTTCCAATTGTCGAAACCACAATCCTATTTTTCTTTTCTTGATTGTGACCTATCCAATTATGCTTACCACCGGATAAGTACAAATATGTGCAACATAACAGGTGACTCATTAGGAGCAGGATCTCCTTACCTTTCGTAGCACCTCAGAGCACCCGCTGTTTGTTAGGGTTTGTGTTTCTCAGTCTTTAGTTTCTTTATTGTGGTTTGTATGTTGTTCTTTATTGTTCAGTTGTTTCTCGTTTTTTTTTTACCGTGGCGTTTTCAGTTAGCTGTCGATTAACGAGTTTGAATGTCTCTTTAGTATCTTACCATTCTCTTTTATGGACAATAGTGGATAGTACTTGATGAATATGATCCCCAAATCCTATCACTATCATGAATATAGATATGGAAATAAGTATTTTCGTGGTTAAAAAAATGATTTTTCAATTTTCAAGATTTTCATTTTTTAAATCAACCTCACTAAAATGATCTGTTTCATTTCTCGTGATTCCTCCTATCCAAAATCTATTAAAAATTGTTATTTCACGAATATTGATGAATCCATAATCTGTCTCATTTTCTATTATTGTTTACACCATTTCTGACTTCCTCATCTCCTAAGTCAAATCTCTAATATTTTTTTTTCGTTTAATATGATTTTGTTGTTTTCTACGATTCTCCTATTATTTCAATTATCTTCACATTCCTTTTCGTTCTATATTTCAATAATTTAATTTTGGATGTAACGCGTCTTCTGATTGGCTGACGTTATTTTGTTATGAGCCCATAGACATAATTTAGTCATGTGACCGTGACGTCATCAACGTTTTTTCATGGTTTTCTACGGTTTAAAATGGAATTTAGAATTAAATTATAAGAAATGACTGTAATATTTTTTCTGTCTATTCGAAATAACATAAAAAATGTGGTGCACACTGTTAAATAACCCGCTACGCGCGTTATTCAGTGTGCACCAAATTTTTTATGTTATTTCTTCATAGACAGAAAAAATATTACAGTCATTCCTTAAAAATCATTTATAAACGCCAGGATTGTCATTTTCATCCTGTCAAGGTTGATGGCTCTCTACGAGTGCATCTATTTCCCCTACCAATAAAATATGGCCTCTTTGATATAGCTAAGTTTGCTGAAAATGACTATAAACACCAACAATCCGTCAATCAATCATTTATCAACGTCTACGTAACTATTTAGACTGTACAAATCAATTTGTCTAACTTATTCTATTTTCATATTTCGATTCACGTCTAGTTATATCTTCCTTATCTTTCTTTCTTCGCTCCATGGTGCCATTTTTTTTGTATATCTGTGAATCTTAGCCTCCCTGTGGAAGATTTGGTTTCAATGAATATAATATGTTAAACATTGATTTTGTAAGTTATTGTTTTGAGTTATCTCTCTTCGGTTGTATTTCTCATAGAAAAGTAAAATACCTAAAATTCAACACATGAAATCCCCAATCAAATGACAGGATCAAAAGCTCATACACATCAAACCAATGGAAAGCAAGTGTAATATTCCTATCTTGGCAAAGGTGTAATACCACCATTGATTTTCAACTATTTGTTTGTCTTTGTTAAATTTGCCCTTTTCAAAAAAAAAAAATAAAAAAAAATGTGCAAACTTTATCTTTATTTCAAATAAAGAAATACTTGGTATGAGTAAAATTCTATCCTGTCCAGTACTAAAGAGAAAAAGCATAGAACATTTCATGTCATAAAAGAAAATAACCTTCACTGGAAGTAAACCAATCAAGTTTTCACCTCTTTTTTTTTAACTGTGTACAAGCTTTAGTAACCATGTAACCTAAACGGTTCCAAAATATTGTATACAAACCCCAAATAAAAAAAAATGGGGCTTTGAAATGCCCAAGATAAATGTTTATGACCCATTAAGATTTTACTGCAATGAAATGTAGGATTAATTACCTGTAACTATCAAATTCAAGGGAATATTTGTTTTCGACCTATTTTCGTATGCAACTGGATGTGACGTACTATGATTTGGTGGTATTGCATCTATAGTAATTTTCTTGAGTAGAAAACAAGCCTGGTTTAGTTTAACAGCTAGCTAAACCTCTCACTTGTATAGAGTCAATTGGTTTTGTATGGCATATTATGTTTAAATGTCTAATATTGTGGTTGTTCCCGATATCCTTTTTTAATGTAATTGGTTGATTTGAAAACTGTTTAACACCACTTTCAGCACAAATGATTTTTTTGTGGCAGTCAGTTTTTATTAGTGGGGGAAGCTGGATTGCCCAACTGAGAGCCACCTATCTTCGGTATAATACTGACAGCATACCTGAAGTCACAACCTCAGAGTTGACAGGCTTTTAAATAATAAACCACTAATGACACAAGAGCTAAATATTACCGAGAAAGAATCTGTAATAAAAGTTTCGTTGTACGTTGTCAAATGGGTCATAAAAATATAAAGTGCTACATTTCTATGAAAAATATGTCTTTTTAACGCCACATACATACATATTTTATAAATATTTCTTCATCAATATGATATAAAATACTACAGGTTGATTAATAAAGGTAGTTCATAAAATATTCAGCATTTGTTATTTGAAATATGGAAGCATAAAACTCGAGGAATAAATAAAATATCATCGAAAAAGAAAATGACGCATGAACATCATTAATAGAAATCCTATATTTGTTCTTTTGTGCATAAAAAAGTGAAAGTTTCAAGGATAAGGAGTAACTTGATAGATGTGTTGTTTATAACTAATGTCCCTGAAATAAAAGTATGAGTATAAAATCTTCTTAAAATAAGAATCAGCTGACGTAAATCACACAACCTTCACACAGAACCAATCGGATTTTTTTTAAATCGGTATTTATATTCTCTTAATTAATATCTAGTCTTTTGGTGTTTCAATCGAACTGAATGTGATTTCGGAGCTCCGCTAAGTCAACAATTCATATTAATATAAATTGTGTTAATATTAATCTATAGAAGGTTTGTAATCTTTCTATAGAAGTGTCTAAATTCGGACAAATAAGGACAACATTTTTACCAGTTGTTTTTGAAGATTCACCAGTATTCCTCAATACATGTCTATGTTGTTAAAAAAAAGTGATCACTTCTTAGCTCATTGTGAACATTTCAGCACACATCAAAATGAATAAATGCAAGAGTGTTTTAATAAAATCACCGTCTGAGGTCTCGCTTCTTTTGAAGTTCGGTCGATTCCCTCATGATTTGTCTTTTCTAAAAGATTTACGAGATTTCAACATCGGTAAACTAATGTAGTCTTTATGTAAACGAAATGTGTTAGTTGGCTGGAATTTTTTTTCACGTAATGAATATGCATGACATATTTGACGCAAGACGGTGAGGTGTTTAACAGCATGCATACTTATTGTCATTTTTCTCAGAAAAAAAAACCAATCCGTCGTACAAATGATTACAGTTCCTACAAGAAAGTTGCATCAAAACTCAATGCATAACAGGAAAAGTGTTATCTCAATCTACTTGATCTCTGATATCGTTATTCCTAGTATACTAGTACCAGGTTATCCTCACATTCAAGCTCGCGAATTGATATAGATCATAATTTTGATCAGATTGAGGATTGTTGGTGAATATAAAAAAAAAACAAAACGGTAGGATGTAATAATTTGAGAGTTTTTCAGCTGATAATTGAAGGTGTATACTGTTTAGACTCAGGCATGTGCAACTTAAGATTACATCCAGTAAAAACTCATCAGAGATACCAACCATAATTTAGTACGATGGACGGGTGTTTCATCTTCACAAGACTCATCAACAGTTTCATCTATCGTCTCAATAGGCTATTTGAAAAACAAGTCGCATATTTTTTGGCTTAAAAAAGGCAAAACTGCGATAATTGCTATTGATATTTGCTGACAACTGGCATTATACACCATGTCAAAGAAAGCAACAACCAAATCACCAATTAGATGCATGCAACATTTGATGTAACAATCATATAATCTGAAATACTACGGGTTGTATAACTTAGATATTGTGTAATGTATCGAGCAAAACAATGCTTTGTCATTAGTTAAAACACCACTTTTGCAGACGATTTGATTCAAGATTAGCATGAAATCATGGTTTAATATAAAATTAGGAGATTTGGTACGATTGCTAATGAGACAATTATCAAACACAGTCTAAAATGACGTGAAGTGATGCTATTGTAGATCACCATACGGCTTTCTACAATAAAAAAAAACCATGCGTATAGTTAGTTATAAAAGGCTCTGACATGATATAAAAAACTATTATTTGCAATCACATTATCATGTAAACGATTTCAAAAAGTCTCTTATACAATTTAGAAAATCGTTACGGTTCATTTAAAAAAAAAACAAATGCGTTTGATAAGATTAAACATTAGCAGAAAAACAACTAATGTATTAAAGATTTCTTAAATTTAAAATGTCCGTTTGCATTGTCCGCTTCTCACTTTCTATTTATACATGTGTCATTCTAAACCACATTTTCTGTTCTCCTTAAATTTCTTAAATGATCTTTTATAAAAGTCCAAGAACAATTGCGAATATACCACCATTCATCACTTTTCGAGTAGAGTATTATTTTCATCGGAAGACGGTATTACTGATACTTTCAAAAAACGTTTGTGACATTATTGATATGAGTTATACCAAAAAGAAGTAATGTCATGCATTTTTTGTATATTTTGTTTGGTAAACAAAAAATTATTCAACCTATTCTATACGGTATATTCCTGACAAAATATTTTGTATACAGTCGATCGCGAATAAAGCGGTCTATTCGATGCAAATGATATACAACTGATTTCTGCTAAATTTAGTCGATCATTGTTTACCGATGTTCAAATATCGCAAATGGATGAAAAAGAGACAAATCAAGGTAAAAATTAAACGAATCGCAAGAACTGAAAAAGGCGGGAAACCGGGTGCGTCGAAGAGGTAATCGTCTCCTGCTATGCGAATCTTGTGTTACATATTTGTTTTTCGTTCATTATTTTGTTCATATATTAGGTTGTTAGTTTTTTCGTATGAATTGTTTTAAATTTGTCATTTAGGGGCCACACTTAACGAGTCAAAATGTTACAATCGTAAGTAGAACACAATTACATATCAGACGACAATGTTTGTTTGTAAAGCAGTCTAAATGGTGGATTGACTAGAAATCAAATTCTGAACGTTGGATTGACGAGAAATCAAATTCTGAACGGTGGCTTGCTGATAATATTTGTAAACGGCACTGTATAACCATGATGCATCTCAAGCGCCTTTCTCGATTCACCTTCATCCAGAACGCTATATAATCCAAAAATTTGAACGCCAAGGATGTATAATACTTGCAAAGTGAGAAACTATATTATTGAAAGGGACATAAACAGAAAAGCCAATATTGCTCTAACACGATGAAACCTGATGTTTTAACATTTTCTCAGTTTATTAACAAAGAATTGAAGAAAACAATGTAATACATTGACAGTACCGAAGCAGTGGCGGATCCAGAAATTTTCATAAGTGGGGACCCACTGACTGATCTAAGAGGGGGCCCGCTCCAGTCACGCCTCAATGATTCCCTATATAAGCAACCAATTTTTTTCCCAAAAAGGGGGGCCCGGGCCCCCTGGCCCCCCCCTAAATCCGCCTCTGCGAAGCACTGAAAACTGAGCTGATGATAAAGCAGGGATGTTCAAGCATATTTGAGAATCTTTCGGACATAAAATCGAAGAAAATATTTAATTATTTATGAAAATATTTCTTCACATTTGTCACGTACAAATTATATTTAAGAGTACATGTAGAACCAATTGGTAATAGTACTACAACTTTCAAATATTGATTTCGAAAATATGATCCTGTATTCCTTTCATTTCAGTTTTTCAATACGTAAGGGACAGCATTTGACTTTCATTCCATTCACTGTATAATTAATCCCATGCATTTATAAAAGTTGGAAATCCCTAACCTTGGAAAAACCTGGGAAATATATGAAATAACTATGAATACTTTGATCAACATGAGACAAAAAAAAAAAAAAAAAAAAAAGAAATGATTAGTGCATTGTTTAAATATTCACAGTTGTTTCTAAAGCGTATGTTCTGATGCTAGACAAAAGAGTGGAATACACAATTGAAAATAGACGTATTCCCATAAATAAAGGCAACAGTAGTATACCGCTGTTCATAATTCATTAATTGATTAAGAAAAAAACAAAACAAATACGGGTTACAAACTGAAACTGAGGGAAACACATAAAATATAAGAGGAGAACTACGACACAACAGAAACACAACATTAAAATGTAACACACACATAAACGAATTATAATATAACAATGGCCATTTTCCTGACTTGGTACATGACATTTTAAGAAAAAATGGTGGTTTGAACCTGGTTTGTGGCACACCAAACCTCCCGCTTTTATGGCAATGTTAAATATAACATTAAAATGACAACATTACATGACAAGACTATAATATTAATTAATGGGAGAACCTATAGGACAGAGAAACACACGAATAATAGCTAACAAAAGGTACCAGGTTTAAAATTTTATACGCCAGATAAGCGTTTCGTCCACACAAGACTAACTAGTGACGCTCAGATGCAAAAAGTTCGAAAGCCAAAACAAGTACAAAGTTGAAGAGCATTGAGGACCAAAAGTTCCAAAATGTTGTATCTAGTACGGCTAGGGTTTTCTGCCTGGGATAGGAACATCCTTATCATTTAGAATAATTCATACTTTTGCAAACAGTATTTTTTTTATAAAATTATTATACAATAGATATACATGATAAAACCGACGTGGTGACTAACTACAGAATAAAAGCGGATACATTACATGAAACAACCTAAACCAGCACATAAAAATTCACAGCCGAGTTAGCCAAAGCCATCAACGCACAAAGTGACGTCACATTTGAATTTCTAAAACAATTTCCCAAAAATAAGATAGAATTAAGATAAAATTCTAGATTAGATTTGTAATACTGATATAACATTTATTAATAACAATGAAAATTACAATACGAATTAATATCAAATTGTGATAGTAATTAGATAATTATTTGTATTATCTAGCTATGTCGTTGTTTCTTCTGAATCAAACTGTAAAACAAATATATCGTATAAATTTCGTTGACCCAAACTAAAATCTAATAAATGAACTGAGTGATTAATTATCTTTACAATAACACACGAATACAACAGAAAAAAAAAATAGATTTACAACTACAAACTACAAAAAAAAAAGACATTTGACAAAATCCGACGAGAATCGTGACACGTCTTATAGCACTGCGAATTCACACTCAGCAAAACAGTCACAATCGGTAATTAAAAGATCAGATGACGTAATGACAAACCACAATCTCACACGTGGTAAAAATGTCCATAGTAACAGTGTGGACAACCGCAATACTTATGTTGGTAATAATAATGAATCATTTTGATGAGACTGTCAACAAAGTCAGAGGTTTAGTGCTATAAAACCAGGTTTAATCCACCATTTTCTACATTTGAAAATGCCTGTACCAAGTCAGGAATATGACAGTTCTTGTCCATTCGTTTTTGATGTGTTTTGTCATTTGATTTTGCCATGTGATTATGGATTTACCGATTTGATTTTCCTCTGAGTTCAGTATTTTTGTGATTTTACTTTTAACCTTCAACTTGCTTGTCATCGGCAATCGATATCAATGATTTTACGCTCACTCAATTCATGCATGAGAAGTATTCAATATTTGAACCAACACACAAGGTTTAGACGTCTGCTAGTTATTCGTATTATTTGATGTATGCATTTAGAACCTTTGGCGACTCACAGCTTAACTGTCTATAACAAGTACGATGTGATAATTCAGCGTTATATAGAGGAACGTTCACATAATCTGACCTAGTCAGTTTATAACCTGAACGCACCAAGAAATGGTCTCGTCCACACTGTTATGAAAACGATTTTCTAACTGTACAAATTGAAGTTATAACTACTGACACATGAGACAATCAATTTCGTACATTTTGCTGTCTTTTTGTCACTTATTTCTCTTGCTACTTATCCTAATAACCTTTATCTTTAAAAAAAAAAAAAAACATGAACAGGAACATGAAATTTGACTTTCAACTGCGAGTAATCTTAGGTCGATATTATGTGTCTTTTATCATTGTGTTAGCTGTTTTATGCGATCTGAATTATAAGAATAGTATTTTTGATACAATATTTTTGAAAATGTGTTCAAAAGATTTATCGTTGGGTCATTGTCCCAGGTTAGTTGGATGGTTCAGCTTCACAAACAAATTTAACCTCGCCATATTATTGGACTGTTTTCTGTCCCGTATGTTAGTCCGCAGTTAATCAACAGTTAAGTTGATATTAGTGAAATTGTTATCATCCTGTAGCTATGAAATATAAAAGATGGAGTTCGTCTATTTCACTCTCACAGTTTCTACCATATATAAGATTTTTAACGGCAATAATTGTGTCTGAAATCATAACAGGAAATAATCATTCTCAAAAGTTAATAGAAAAAATAGTATTCGAGCAGCTCTACTTCTTTTAATTATGTCGGAAGTGGGGCGTGAGATATGTGAGTTTGCTCATTAATGTTTTTTTTTCAGTTATAATTACTGGACGTTTAACGTTCAGTTGCTAATAAAACATGCACAGTCAAGAGGATTATAAGTCATGTGATTTCAAAGAACAATACAGAAGTCATCAATTGAGGATTTGTTGACCTCTCTGCAGCACCAGAGCTCAACCCAGTTTTATGCGAATTTATGCTACCCATTTTTCCATGATTTGTAGACTGTTACTTGCATTCTCGTCTTTTTTTCATCAACTAAGGCTGAATTGAGACTCAGTATAATATTTTTTATAAAAATTTTAAGAATGTTAATGTATACTAGTAGTCAATTGATCATTTTACTCATAGTACAAATAAAAAAAAACCGATCGCGTTACATAATTATGTACCAAATGTCCCTGTATCCACAGAAGCCACCAATATAAATATGCGTACACTCTGCATTGAGTTTTTAAAAAAATATACAAAGAGAGAAGACATCAGTCGAAGAAAGATAAATAGATTTAGTAAGTAGTACAAAAAGAAGTAAGATTGCAAAAGGTGAGACAAAAATCCACCAGAGTCGAGATGACGTTGAAATACGAAACTATAGGTAACTGTAGGTACTACAACAATGAGTAAAACCCTTACCATACAGTCAGCTAAGGCCGCAACATGACAGAACGTGAATTTGTATTGATATTAATTTGAAATCGGAATAGGGTTATTGGTTTATTGTAAAACTGGATTGAATAACCACATGTCAAAGTCAAGTTTCATCATTTGATTGGTATTACATTCTGAAATTTAATACATGTTCTGCAAAGTTTTTTGGATCATCAATTTTAAAGAATTCAATATCCCATCATGTTCACCTATTGTTGTAATAGCGGTCGTCATTGTTTTAATGTCTATGCATAATTTTGCAATCAGCTTGAGTTTAAAGTTGTCAATACATTCGATGGTTTACAGTCAAAGTTAATGATAGATGACTAAAACATAATATGATGTGTTATAATACAAATGAAGTAAAGTTTATTTTTTAATGAAGGATCAATTAATCAATGAATAACAGGGAATCATGTATGTAATAACCGTCAAGGACAAGTTTCAAAATTAATATATATATATTGGATAGTTTTGGGTGAAATGGCTTCAAACGATCAAGGGAACAATTGGAGATTGTTTGTAATATTTTTTACTTTGTACAGACACATTTGAATACAATAGTTGCGATTATCAGGTTTTACACCGTAAAAAAGCTTGTAAGACCGTCAATCCAGTTATGAATATTTGAGTAAACGTCTCAAACCAGACGTGGCTGTTTACTTATACGCAACGCACACCGTATGAATATCTCTTGTTTCGGTTTGCATTTTCAAGATAACATACAAATTGCTACCTATTGGTTCAGTGCCCACATATTAGATATCATTCATTCATATCTTTTCTACAGTCTTGGTGATCCGAAGGTTGACATATTATAAGGATACTTGTCCGTTGTTTTTGACCATATTTTTTAGTTACTTTTAGAAATCTGTTGGTCTAATGTTATCTCATTGAAGTATACCCGCATCATCAAACATTTTATTAATATTCATTTATACATACATGAACACAATTGTAAGGATAGCAGTTGTTCTTGTGGAAAATAATTTGACAAAATGTGATACTGTATTAAAATGTAGAATATATTGATTAAATGATTTGGTGTTAACGATACTTTCAGCACTTTTGTCATTCAACGGAAGAAGTCGGAGTTCCCAGAGAGAACCAACTGACCTTCGGGAGGTAATTTAACAATTTTAGTCAATCAAGATTGAAGTATTTCAGTCGAGCGACGTTCGGAATTTGAACTCACAACGTCAATGCTAACCGTCTAATGTTACAAAAGTTCGACTCCTTAAAACATTCGGTCACCAAGGTCTAAGTTAAGTTAAGGAAACACTGCTGTAAAAAAAAAAAAAAAAAAAAAAATTGGGAAAAATGCATTGCATTCTTCAGCTCGACTTAACTATTTATCTGTTAGCAACAATATTGAAGTTAAAAGCATAATTCAATATTTGATATTTATTTTTAGCACGAACAATCAGCTGAATTAACGTTGGTTAACTCAAAGAAACGCGTATCAAATACATGACATTTGATTTATAATTTCTTTCCAAATCCCTTCACATCGCTTCATCAAAATAATAATTCCTCTGAAAATATTTTAACGACTTTATGGCATGACATTTTAGAATTTAATTTGTCATGACACAGTGAGAACTTCCTCTGTTCTTAGACATAATCAATCAGTAATATTAAGAAATACTGAAGGAAAAATGAAAAGTTATTTCTTGTCACGCATCGGAAGTGCATAAGTTATTGGATATAGGCAATGTCAGGAGAATTTTATCTTATCAGTTTGCTAAATGAGTATTTCTGACGAGTATCAAATCTAGATGTGGATGGATTCACCTGAATTTCTATTTGTCTTTTTGAAAAAGATGCGAATGAAACCAAATGAATATTCAAACTCATAATTCGAAAATAGACGACGAACAAACAAACATCAACACACACAACCCAACATAGAAAACTTATCTACCAAACAATAATTTGTTTAAACTTAAAGACAATATGTTTCTTAGAACAAATTATATGTAACTAATTAGAGCAATAGGAATTCATCACTCCAATTCTTTGGATTTGACTTGATCGTGTTTGTCTCGTGGGAATGGAATAACGGATACCTAAGATACATGTAAATCTGCCTCATATCTTGACTTCCGTTAAGGACCTCCTAAAATTGTTATTTGAATTTGATATCACCAATGTTGCTATTAGTCTTAAAGTTTGTAATTTGTAATAAAGAATTAATCTCGTTATCACGTAATAACTCTTTATCACGAATTAGTGTAATTTTTTTATCGCAGTATTTTGTTGGTAATTCGTGTTTACTGATGATATTCGTTATTTCTAATTTTTGTCATTGGAGATAACGTTTTAAAATCGTTATAACAAATTGTCGTTATAACAGATAATGGAATTTTGTACGACTATCATTCACGTGAGAGGTTTAGCTAGCTATTAAACCAGGTTTTATCCACCATTTTGTAAATTAGAAAATGCCTGTACCAAGTCAGGAATAGGGCAGTTGTTGTCTATTCAGGTGATGTGTTAGAGCTTTGATTTTGCCATTTGATTAGGGACTTTCCGTTTTGAATTTTCCTCGGATTTCAGTATTTTATGTGATTTTACTTTTTGCATGCTTTATGATAAAGCACCCCATCTGTTATTACGATTTAAAAAACTCGTTATTACAATTTTAATCAGCAATCATGAAGTACAACAATTGTGATTACAAATTTAATTCATAAATAAAATAATACGAATAACTAGTAAGAACACTAAAACTTGTGTGACGATGTTCAAGTAATTGTGTTTACTATAATGATTTTCTTTATTGTGGAATGCTGTTATCAAGGAAACTATCGAAACAAGAGTCCAAAGTAATTATACAGCTTGGTATCTGCCGCAACTTGTGGTCAAATATTCTACCATTTCTGACAAATTATAAATTTCTACTTTCTACCTTGTTCATTTACTATCAAAAAAATATATAACTTATGTCATATAATTGGTTTTCAGTCTGTATTCAATATTGCGACTCTCTGAATATGCATAAAATATTTGCGACTGAACATTAGTTAAGCAAATACTATTCAATTCAATTCAATCTGAGATTCTGACTGTAGGGCAGATTTTTATGCTTAGTTAATTTTACCATTAGAAACCAAACCAAAAGAAGAGAAAAACTCCATCTTTGAGAATACCACACCGTCATGCTACAACAGGAAATTTTAAATGTTCAAATACTTTCGTGGGTTAACTTACCAGTCCATAAATTAAGCATTTCAGTGTAATTGAAAGTAAAATTGAATTTATGAAGGAAAATAATTTTCAAGTATTTGTATTTGACATAACTTAGTCATAAGTGTCAGTCTACCGTATGCCAATCACCTTCATGAGTCACTAGTCTCGTAGGATAACCCCGGGCACTTCTGTTTTCCAAATGAAGATAACTGATATTAAAAGCAATCAATTACATAAAACAATCATACCAATGAGTTATCGACTGTTGACATTTCATCATGGGATATTTGTTAGCTGCGTGTTGCTCATCTTCCTTTGTCTGTGTGGTGTTTTTAGTACTGTTGTTTGTTTTCGTCGTTTTTCTTGTCACAGTGTAGTCTTTTTTTCTACAGTCTTTTTTCTTGGTACCATTTTATTCCTTTTCTGATGTTCAAGGTCCAGTGGGAAATTTATATCGAGGATGAGATTTCAGAATGTGCAGATCAAGTTTATTGGGTGATTTAGAATTTAAGATTTGTGGTAAACGAAGGGCTTCACAAGTGTCTTCAAAGACTAGATAAGAAACCCCCCAAAAAGATACTGACAAGAGAAATTTTGAAACAAATGAAAGCAGAATTCTTGCCTGATCGCATTTGACTGAACATTGATTCTGGCTGCATACGTGTACAGTCTGCACACTTTAACTGACGACCCTTCAGAAGCATACCTATGGTTACCCGAACTACCTTTCGGTTAGTGAAAAAAAAATGCTTCTATGTTATTTAAACCTATTTCATACAACCGACCTCGAAGGTTTTTCTGTTGTTTTAAGAATAATTTAGGACAGAATAGATTTAATTAAGTTATCAGGTCCGACACTTTAATTATCATGAAATGCATTATTTTAATAACCACATGCCCAGGAACATATTTCTTTGCGTCGTTTCTATAACTAAATCGTGATGAAAGGGTTATGTTTCGTTATAGAAATAAATATTCTCTGAAGGCAGGTATTTATTGCAATTTTCTATCTTAAATGCTATTCGATTCTGACAAAAATTATGTGATAATTGTCATTTCTGCAGCTGAAAACAGGAAATCAATTATTTTAATGATGGGTAACAATTTATTGATGAATGATATCATAAATATTCTGTTTTCATATACTTTTGTAGTGATAATAATAATGCATTAAAATCATATAATGTGAAATAATGACAATAAAGATATTTATGCAACCAACATCATTTACTTGAATGTCATTTGGAGTAAATATAGTTGAAAATCAGATGTAATTTGGTATGAAAATAACTATACATATTGTAAATGCATAGCAGAATATTTATGTTGTCTCTCTGCTGTAATTTAACATGTCAAATAATTTTGGTTAATTCACGAAGCACTTAAAATTAAATATAAAACATACAAGTGAGAGGTTTAGCTAGTTTTAAAACTAGGTTTAATCCACCATTTTCAACATAAGAAAATGCCGGCACAAAGTTAGTAATATGACAGTTGTTGTCCATTCGTCTGGTGTGTTCGAGCTTTTGTCATTTGACTATGGACTTTCCGTTATGAATTTTCCTCAGAATTCATATGTTTTTGTGATTTTACTTTCGGCAACATAAATGATCATTGCAAATTTTTTAAGAAACAAACCCATTGAAATGTTTGAGCTTATTTTTACAACTTGGTTATGCAATATCATTTAAGGTTATTTAACACTATATCTATAGATTCAGTTTGTAGTGTAACCTTAATGGTTTGTATTCTGTGTAATGAAGGGTACCCTAAAACTTATATTGACAATGGACATGTTTGGTTTGATAAAACAATACGTGTGGGGACGTTTATTTGGTCATGTCAGTTTTTCAATACTAGTACTCCATCATATACAGGACTGCTATATGACGTTAGCTCCAACATTAAAAACAAATGAGCCTAATGATAAATGTTATCTAAATATGTGGTCAATTGTTTTGTTATTTTTTGGAATATACCTTAATATCAAGTACGTACATCAAACCCTGTTCTTACAGCCTAAATGACAACGAATTTCTGTTGCATGTCTACAGCTGTTTGCCGAATCATTCATTACTTTGCGACCGTTCCTGTTTGTCTCATCTTGGATTTCAAAATTATTTTTGCTTGAACAAAGTTTGCGTCATATTTATAAGTTATCAAATTTTTCAATTTTTATTTCGCAATCACCAACACTTTCTCGCGGTTCTTTCTATAGCGGCGACAATTTCCCTGTGACCTTTTATGTGGAGCGGTTTCATTCTATGAACTAGGCGGAACGGAATGTTTTCTGTGATTCTAAAGTCATTGGATAAAAAAAAAAAAATGTTTTTAGTTTTTCTTTCCAGTTGTTTGAATAAAGAAACATATTAGGAATGCCGCGAAATATCAATTTGACTCTCATCGAGCTTGTTTGCATGTCACATCCTGTCCCTAAATTCACAATTTTCGTTTTGGAAGTTTTCATTTTCACTTTTTATAAAATTATCATCGAATTGTTCGAATTGATGATATGCTTTTTGTACAAGTTTTGTATTGGGATGGTTTATTTGTTGGCGCATATCTGTTCCATTGTTTCATAGCTGATATTTCTTTACATCCACGTCTCTTATGTAAAGATTTAATCAAAATACGTCTCCTTGGTTTTATAAGTATGCAGACGCATATATAGAAAACAAAGCAATGCCTAAATTTGCTATATTTAAGAATTTTGTGCTGACGACATACCTCTTATTGTTTCTGTTTGAATCAGAAACTCTGGACAATTTTGAATTTAGCATAGTGCATGGACACCTGTCTATTTTGTTTTTGTTTTGTTGTGTTACCTCTAAAAGTTTTAGTTATTTTTCTTTTTTATTGAAATAGAAGCCATATTAAGATATTTATCAAAATACAATTTTCGATTCACGGATAATAAGTAATATGTATTTAAAAGAACATATTACAAAGTTCAAAAGTAAATTTTGATATAATCTGCATTTGCTTTTTTTGTAATGCAGTAGTATACGCTTTTTATTTCTTCTCGGTAAAAATATATAATAATCTAAGGGGTAATGAATAAGTTATAAACTTTTAAAATATATTTGATATTCCTACTGTAGCAGATTGTAACAAAAGGAGTTTAAAGCGTATGGGAATAAAATTTATAATTGTTGATCCAACTATAGCTACAAGATAAAAAAAAGTCCAGTGATTTGCTCACAGAATCAATCAAAAGTAAAATAAAAAATACCGAAATCCGAAGAAAATTCGAAACGGCAGGCCCTTATAAAAAAAAGCAAATGGCAACATACAACGAATGGATAACAACTGTCATATTCCTGACTTGCTATATCAAGGACTGGTTTATCCTGATAATCCCATGAGCTTAAAAAAGAATTGGTATGCGTCGCCATTAATATCAACCTGCGACCACCAAATATCCAATTAATGGTTGCAAATCTGTAAGCACACCTCAATTATCACCCATATATTTTGGTTGTGAGTACCAATATCAGAGCAAATATTACTATAGTCGTCGTTTATTGCACGAATGCCAACTGGCGTGAATCCAAATCTCTTGACTGGGTCATGCTTTACTTCATTTGATTGATACGTTGGTATCAATACTTTACACTAAATATCCTTCTCTGTTAATGGTGTTTCCTCAGATTTATTGTGTTATTGTGTCAAAAAAGAGGGGGCGAAAGATATCATAGAAGACAGTCAAACTCATAGCTGTTAAGGTAACAAGAAAAACAACAGCTCGCGTTTTAAAATATGATTTGTAATGATTACATACGAAAAGACTTGGTCTGATGTTTCTAAATTTTGAAAATTAGGTGAAAAATCGGAAAATTAAAAGTAAAATAACAAAAATATCGAGCTCCAAAGAAAATTCAAAACGAAAAGGTCATAAACAAATGGCAAAACTAAAAGCTCAAACACATCAAACGAATGGATAACAACCGTCGAATTCCTGACTTGGTATAGGCGTTTTCTGATGTAGAAAATGGTGGACTAAATGTAAACACACGTAATAAATAGGCTTGAAGAGAATGATATTAAAAGTCGAACTATTCTTGAACGATCGATTTTAACTAGCATAACAGTTATTAGTGATAGTCATTTGTTCAACGCGGCCAATATTAATGAACATTTCAGGAGAACAACTTAATTCTTCTAGTAGGTGTGTTGCGTAAAATGATTTGTTCAGGGTGAAGATATCTCATATTTTTGTGGCAGAGATCTTTAACATGCAGAGAATGTTGTTCTTTCAATACACGTGTCACTGTGTATACATTCTACACATTGAAACCACGTTCATTCCTTGGGAAGGGAGCGGTATGTTTCGATCGGACCAGATAATTTTCAAAATCTTTTCGAGAATTGCATTTAAAGTTTGTATCCAATGTAAAATGTTGTCTTAGTTTGCTAACGGCCGGATTTTTAAAATTCGATTTTCTTAACTTTGAATTATTTTTCGTAATCCATATTTGCTTCCAAATGAATAGAACGATTTTGTTTGAGTTTGTTTTCTGAAACGCTGTGCTTCAATTTTCTTAAGCTTTAAAAAAAATAAATATTTTTCTTTCAAATTAGTAGACTACGATAAAATGATGAACATTGTTTTCACGCAAGGACAAAAAAGTCAACCGCATTCCATCGTCAGGCAAAGCGTTCACGAATCATTTAACATAAGAATGTTGAAGTAAATCAGTTCAAAATTCGTTAATGAATTATATTTTTAAATTAAATCTATGATATACCTTGTAGTTTCTTCGTTGTAAGTGTATTGTTTTGACAACATTGTTATTGTTTGTATTTTGACAACAGTCAAGCGCGTAGACGGAAAAGGATGGTCTGGGGCGTATATCTTTAAATATCTTTCGATAAGTAAAAATAAAAAATGTTTATTGTTGATTATTATTAATAGTCCTACTATAATGGTTGTTATGGTGCATTGTGTTATAGTGGGATACATGTAAATATTTAAACTTATTTGAACTACTCCTTATTTTTAGAAGATATGGGATTAAAATAACATAAAATAAAATCGCTTTTCACATCTACTGTTTCAATGTTTGTACAACAGTTGCCCAGTTCGACAATTGATGTAACTTCTCTAATGCTCGAAAAGAAAACATTTGAAAGCCAAAAACTAAATATTAGGCGGAATAAAACAAAAGTAATAAGATCAAAAGTAAAACCCCTCCAAGGATCAGTAATAAAAATATTTTGTTTATAAAAAATTGAAAAATGAATTATTGTTTTGAATTTATGTAACATTTAATACATATTTAATATTCATATATTCAAATATTAAAACGATATTAAATGGATGCATTCACGACTGCATAAAGCAAAACCCCTTCAAGGATAAGTAATAAAAGTATTTTGTTTATAAAAAATTGAAAAATGAATTATTGTTCTGAATTTATGTAACATTTTAATACATATTTAATATTCATATATTCAAATATTAAAACGATATTAAATGGATGCATTCACGACTGCACATCCGATTTCATCACTAAAAAGATGTAAAATTGGGGTTTTTCCATACCAAAATATGAAGACAGGAAAGGTTTCGAATTTTTTCTCCATCTGTTACCAAAACAAACAATGGGCGTTATAGATGCATCAACTCTTAAAAATACTTTACTTATTCATTGTTATATTTGAAATGCATGTAATAGTTTTAAAGGTGGTTTCATAATTACCGGAGCCGGATGTTTACAAGGTTTGTAATTATACGGCTAGTTAAACATCTCATACATTAGTTATAATTATACAAGGGAGACTTGTAAAACAAACTTTCGGAGAAAGCAAGCCAGTTGACCAGAAAAATATACGAGAGTAACGTGGGATATGATTCACAAAGAAGATGATATGTGGTAATATGTGTATATAATACGATTAATATTCGTTGTTTAGTGGTAAACATAATTTTACGAAAACATATTTTTAACGTTCCGAAAATAACTAAAACTAACTAAAATATATTTGTAGTTTTAGTATAATTTTTTTTTTTTTTTAATTTTAGAATTTAGTTCTTCATTATATTGTTTTTATAAGACACATTTGACAAAATTGGCAAATTGTATACAGGTTTTTATAATTATTCAAATATATATAGATGTGCTTTATTTTATAAGGGACAAACAAAACTATACAAAATAAAGAAAAACAAAAAATAGAATTCAGAAAAAAATACTTTGTCAGAATATAAAAAAAAATATAATATGGGTGGCCAATATCATTGCAATAATAATATCAAGACGTCCTTCCATAAATCTTTTTTTTTCTGTTCTGACTTTGAAGAAATGACTACTTTTCGCCCAATCGAAATGGTGCATGGACATATTTTGTTTCATATTATTAGAATTATTTTCAATATTATCGGTATTAAACTTGATTATAGACACATGAAAGTTTGTCAGCATTGTCAATCTTTTTAACGTTAAAGTACCAATATTTCGGTCGCTACTCAATTAAGTTTGTCAATAACGTAGCTAATTTTGACGGTAAAGAAACATCAATTCGATCACTTCTCTGTTACGGGCTGAATGTTCTATAAGACTGAATTGCATCTAATTTTTATCATATACTGTTTTGATGAAAAATATATAATGTTCTCTATACATTTAAGGAATTTTGTCATTAGATGAAACATGAAAATGTTCTTCGAATAAATATTTAAAAAAATGTAAATACATCAGATTTTTGCAACAGAGTAAACAGTATTCAATAAAAAAAATCTTTAGAGATGGGAACAAACAATATTGCAAAATACTTATTTTCAAAAACGCGTTTTTATTCTATTTTGGTCGAAAAACATATAAAAAGTTATATGAGATGCTATTATGTTCTTGCATCAGATTTTTAACATTTAATCTTAATTTGTTCACAATAACCTGTAAATGTAAGTAGTTGGTCTTTTTATCTTTTAAATTTATCAAAAAAGTCCTCCTGTTACGACAAACATGATTAAACTAATAGAATAAAATAGCAACGAAACGGAAAAGAACTTTAGATATTTAAAGACATAAAGGAAGATGTTTTATGCTAATTATATATCTCTTATATCTTTCCATAGAAAGAAAATAAGATTCAATAGGAACAATCTTTAATCCGAAATATTTGTACTAAAGTTTCCTATGAGAACAACTCTTTTAGAATTATTTCCATGGCAACGTATTTTTCCATGGGAACTTCAAATTTCCCGTAGGAAATACGATTTCCTATGAGAACTCCAATTTTTCCAATGGTTATATCGTAGGGGAATATTGAATTTTCCCATGTGAAGTCAAAATTTGATCGTTTAAAGTGCACTTCTGAGGTGATATTGGTGACATGTATCATGGCCATATGTTGTTGAAAGAATTTTTACAATATCTGTTACCAGCAAAAACTCAGATTTGTTTAATCTGGATTGGCGCAAATATTCCTTGCACAGTCTTAGATATTCCCAAAAGTCAACACCTGTCACATCAGGATGTTCGGTATCGTTGAAATTATCATTTACAGAGTCCTTTTCGTTATTGCTATGTCCTAACCTGAATGAGCAAGTTTTACTTATTTGCTACTGGATCAAAAGTGTTTCAGCATTTCAAACTTGTTTTACTTGGTTACTACTTGTCTTACACACAATGATTCACCCCTGGTATCTATGATGAATTTTTAGAAAGATCGACATAAAATTAGTCCAACACAGAGGCATATTTATCATATTAGCGACATTTTAAAATTCTAAACAGAAAACGATGATTCATTGATTTTGGTTCTCCAGACATTGGTTGAACAGACATTCCATATACTTCGTTCCATTTCTATTTAAAGAAAATTAGGGGCACCACAATTATAAATCAAACATAATTAACAATACAACGGGTGATTTTGTCTCCTTCAACCAAAAACTGATATATAGATACAGAAAAAGTTACTTTGTCAACAAGAAAAGGTGCAAAAAGATAACTAATATCAAAATTCGTTATGTTTTTACTCGTTAATATAATATACATAAAGTGAAATAGCAAATAAGATTTATATCATTTAATAAAAACTATAAAAATAGAAGTGATAAAAATATAAAAACTCCAAGGAAGATTCAAAGAGAGAGAGAGAGAGAGAGAGAGAGAGAGAGAGAGAGAGAGAGAGACAATTAAAAACTCCAAGGAAGATTCAAAGAGAGAGAGAGAGAGAGAATAAAAACAAAATCAAACGTTGTCAATCAACAGAAAGAGTGGAAAATAAAACATTTTCTATTTTTCTCAGATCAACTTGTTAGACTTTCTTTTTTCCTAATAGACCTCTTTTCGATTACTTTACCGCCCAAGATAAGTATTTTGTGCATTTATTACTATACAATTTGTTCTACCTATACCGTTCCCGAAAGCTTAACCACAACAAAGCTTCGAAATTTGAACGAAGGGTTCATATCCATATCAAATTAATATTGCCTCATCCTTAAGGTGCATTTTATTTGCGTGAACAGTCACCCATGTATCATCTTGATAATGTCTTTTTATTAGGGTTATAATTGATCGCATTTACACAATGCAATGTTTTTTTTAAAGATATCAAATGAAAGCTCTAGAATATTCATTGTCCTTGACATCTTGCTTTATATTAATACCATCTTGAATATGTTGTGTTGTGCTTATTTAGCAAATGATAAACATCTAGATTTAAGTATTTATGTGTCATTTGTATATAATATAAGAGCTGTAATGATTTTTTTGTGCTTGCAAATTATTCTCATTTAACACAAACCTTCTTTCACCAAGTGATAGCTATACTCTGGATTGTTTTTCTCTCAATCTATTCATAACTTTTGAACACCGGTATATGGTGTTCCCTTTTTTGACTACCAAAGAAAAATGTCCGACAAGGGCTAATTTTGGCCTTAATTTGAAGTACAACTGATAAAAGGCATTTTATTCAATTAGTTCATGTAAAAGATTTGAACTAATTTGGTTATTAAAGACGCTTTATTTCAAGCGTCAATATGAAAATCTATCTAATATTTCACAAAACGTCACTTTTTATATCGTTTTTGTTTAAAAAGGAAGTGGCAGCATTCGTGTTCGGTCTCAAAATTTATGTATGTTTTGTTTTGTTATTAATTATAACATATACATAAACATCAACTTACATCCCAAATGTGGAGCAGGATCTGCCTAACATTTTGATGCATCTGAAATCAACCCCCGTTATTTCGAGGCTGTCTTTTTTTGACAAATAAATTTGAATTTCATTTGGTATCTTTGTCACTTACAATCAGTACTGTTTGTTTGAGTAAAAAAGCTGGTAAAAAGAATATAATTAAGATATGATTGATATGATTTCCTAGCGTTCCTATTTGTTTCCCGCTTATGCTAAATACGTTGTTTACCAAAAAAAAAAATCTCATAAAAACTTAATATCAGTATTAAGTATATGACTTTAATATATAGTCATGCACATATGACAGCTATGATCTCATTAATAACAATGTGTTGAATAAATAAAGGCAATAGTATTAAGTATAAGACTTTAATATATAGTCATGCACATATGACAGCTATGATCTCAATAATAACAATGTGTTGATTAAATAAAGGCAATAGTATTAAGTATAAGACTTTAATATATAGTCATGCACATATGACAGCTATGATCTCAATAATAACAATGTGTTGATTAAATAAAGGCAATAGTATTAAGTATAAGACTTTAATATATAGTCATGCACATATGACAGCTATGATCTCATTAATAACAATGTGTTGACTAAATAAAGGCAATAGTATTTCGATGTCAAAGGTCATAAATCGATTTAGAAAAAAAAAAACTAATGCAGGTAACAAACCAAAACCGAAAGGTTTGTAAGTACTGATAACTTGTGAAAAAATTCTTCACAAAAGTACATCTCGTTCACAGCATATTTATATAAATATATTCATACTAATTACAAGTAACTTCTATTTTTGTGTCCATTCGACCCGAAACAAATTAAAACAAATATAAAAGAACTATATTTATCAACACAATCTTTTTAATTAAGCATCGAACATTTTTTTCTATAAAGGTAATATTTATAACCCAGCAACATATATATATAGAAATGAAGAGGAAGACAGCATACGCATCTCAAATCAATACCGTGTAATGTAACGTGAAATATTATATATCCGTGTAACAGAGAAGTTGACATTGAAAAGGATACTTAGTTCATTTGAAAAACATGGTAAGGAAATTTTCATAATGTTTTGTATAATAATGACAGTTATATTGTTTTATCCGATATTTTGCAATATTTTCCGTGTTATAAGGTTGGATTACTACATGATACATACTGATATATTGACCCAAGTAGAGAGTGACAAAAAGGCCTTGCGTTGTTGTAAGCTTCTAGTCCGTCAGAAGTTCTTAGATAATTTACATTTACATATGTTTTAGAGCTGTACATATTGTCTTCGGTCAACATAATGAGATTTGCTAGAGAAGTTCAGTCTATATAACATTTTTTGGTCTGTTAAATGCTGACCGTTAAGAACAAGAGATGATTAACACGTACGTTCAAACGTCTGTCTGTCTGTCCGAATGATAGTTAAATAACCACAGAACCGAATTGATTGTAACATGTATGGAAAGTCATTGGCAGAAATTTCTTTTAGTATATGACACTTTTGTTGTTCCAGAGTTATGGTCGTTGATTACAAAAAAAATAGTATTGACGGTTTAGTTTTAAACGGATATTGCTCAATTTTGCTCGCTCATCTTCAAGTTGCAATAATTTCATACACATTCGACAAAGAAAATAAATAATAAATACTTATTTATCTGTTGTTTTTTTCAAGATTAAATGTTTGTTAAAATTATTATCTAAATCAAATATATAGTGCATTGAACCTTACGGTATGTGTTTTCACACGCCTAAATCCGTTTGAAATGCAGAAGAATTTTTTCAGTTTTCATCATAATATCTCTTTTGACCTCAGTATTAAATCTTTGTAAGAAAAGGTCGACAAAACTATTTCTTTTTCACTTTCCACATGCATATTTATCAACTTAGACCAACAATACAAGATTTGAAAATTTGTGATTTTTGTCCTCACCTAAGCGAGATATGAACCAATACTTCTGTGACACTATGGCCATTTTTACCTTATAAGTCTATATGAAATAAAGCATGTTTAAGTCGCGTATGCGTTTATTTTTAGCTTTATCTACGGTACACGTAGATCAGCAATTTTTTGTCATGTATCTTAAATATGTATGATAAATTCATTAGAATCAGTGTATTGCTAAGGTTTATTCTTTATAATTTTCTAATATGACTTGTATTTATTCATGGTTTCTTTAATTCCTTCATTGTATTCCAAAGCTGATATGACCATTAATTTTTTTTATGCGCTGGTTACCATGGCAATCAGTTATAAAAATAAAAAGTGAAGTTTGATTGAAACCAGTTATTATATAAAAATGTAGACAATACAGAAGACTCTATTAATCAAGTTCTACACGTAGTTTATAAGCCTCGTTTTAGCTAGCTATCGTCCATATTTTTACTTATTACTTCTATTGTTTAATAACGTTTGATTGGCCAGTTTTTAAAGACTTCCCCTTTTTTAATTTGACGTTAGGTATTTTAAGGTGGTACCTAATACTACAGGGAGATAGCTCTGTAAAGTCAGCGAAACATTTTAATGACGTTGTGTTGTAAAAGGAATATATTCAGCTTCTTAATGATCAAAATTGGTGTTTGTCAAACTACTATATAACCAGTGTAATATTTCTGACAAAATGGTTGGTTCAAAATTTTTGAATTTTTTATATTTCTGTAAGGAACGGTGCATTATTTATCAAGCAGGGGGGACCGGTGCAAATGGTAAGGGGACATGTACTTTTTTCAACGTGCAAAGTAGTGGGACCTGATGATTTTTCATCATCTTAATGCATGGGACATACACTTTTTTCAAAAGCTTAAGTAGTAAACATTTTCTTTTAATTAGCCAAAAAATACACACAAGAAACATTCAAACAGAAACAGAATATGATAAACAATTTTAGTTTTGACTGGTGTAAATCAGCCCATCTAACTAAATTAAATATTGATCTTACAAAATTCAAGCTTATTAGGTAGTTTGATTTATTGCTGTGAAATGAAAGAATTTAATTTTACAATAGGCAAAAAAAAAAAAAAATTAATATATAAATTCAGATAGGCATCTTTAATTTTTTTTATAACTTTTTCAAATCAACTTGGATTTTCATCAAACTATGCAGCTATCTTAGATATATATTAAGCTTACTGAATCCCATGTCATTTAGTTTTTTGTTGTATTGCTGTCAAATTCAAGAATTAAATTAATCTAGGTAAAAAAGCTAGAATTTGCATTTCGAACAAAATAGAGATAGTACACTCTAATTATTTTAATAACTTTTCAAATCAACTTGGATTTTCATCAAACTATGCACTATCTTTGATATATATTAAGCTTACTGAATCCCAGGTCATTTTGTTTTTTGTTGTATTGCTGTCAAAGGAGTAGTTCCAGTAAGACCTTTTTTTGGCCCAAAATTATAGCAGTTTTACAAAATTGTTAAAATATAAACTTTTAGTTATTTATTGGACAGTAGAATGCTTTTGCTACATAAATATGGGCTGTTTTTGATAAAACAATGCACATATATCGGGTACTAGCACCATTAAGTCATGCTAAACTACTGAAATCATTTTATTTAAACTTTAGACGGTTTCCGTGTAAAATGAAAGTGGCCGCATTCGTGTTCATCCTTAATATTGAAATGTAAGTTGTATTTGATGATAATACATAATATATACAAAGGTCGAGGATGAACACGGATGCGGACACTTTCATTTTTGACAAAATCCATCTGAAAAGTGACATTTTTCGGCATATTTGGTAGATTTTTCATATTTTAGCTTGAATCGGATCGTTTTTAATGACTAAATTAATTAAAATCTTTCACATAAACTAATTGAATCAAATGAAATAGACACTTAAGTGTTTAAAAAGTGGTCAAAATCTTTCGTCAGATGAACCTGAAATTTGAGGCCAAAATCGGTCCTTACCAGACCTACTTCTTTAACAATAAATTAATCTAGGTAAAAAAGGTAGAATTTGCAGTTCTAACAAAATACAGATAGTACACTTTAATTTTTTTAATTACTTTTTCAAATCAACTTGGATTATCACCAAACTAAGCAGCTATCTTAGATATATATTAAGCTTTCTGAATCCCAGGTCATTTTGTTTTTTGTTGAATTGCTGTCAAATTTAACAATTAAATTGTAAAGTGTACTATCTCTATTTTGTTCGAACTGCAAATTCTAGCTTTTTTTACCTAGATTTATCAAATTCTTAAATTTGACAGCAATACAACAAAAAACAAAATGACCTAAGATTCAGTAAGCTTGATATATCTCTAAGATAGCTGCATAGTTTGATGCAAATCCAAGTTGATTTGAAAAAGTTATTAAAAAAATCAAAGATACCTATCTTAATTGCAAATCCTAGCTTTTTTTTTTACCAAGATTACTTTAATTCTTAAATTTTACAGCAATATAACAAAAAACTAAATGACATGGGATTCAGTAAGCTTAATATATATCTAAGATAGCTGCATAGTTTGATGAAAATCCAAGTTGATTTGAAAAAAGTTATAAAAAAAATTAAAGATGACTATCTGAATTTATATATAAATAATTTTCATTTTTACCTATTGTAAAATTAAATTCTTTCATTTCACAGCAATAAATCAAACTACCTAATAAGCTTGAATTTTGTAAGATCAATATTTAATGTAGTTAGATGGGCTGATTTACACCAGTCAAAACTAAATTTGAAGGTCAAGACTAGTGAGAATATTAAAATGATTGTCGAAAACATTTATATCACAATAAATATTGTTGCTTTACGTTATTTAAGGTACAGATTGTGTTTTTATTCACTCAATATATTCATGATATTCATGGGACAGATACTTTTTTAATGAATAGAGGACATGGGACATAACTTTTTTTCCTATCACATCAGCATGGGACAATACTTTTTTCCAAACAGGTTTTGCGATTTGCACCGGTCCCCTTTGCTTGATAAATATTGCACCGTCCCTAAAAGGGTCAAAATAAATACTTTGACAAAATTTTATGAAAAATAAACGAGCCAAATTAATTTTAGTGAAAGTGTTGGGTACCACCTTAATTATACTTTTCTCATTGGTTTCTGTTTTATTACAACAAAGGGGTGTTGGTAAATGTCAACTAAGGTCTCCAAAATATTTTAATACCTTAATGGAAACAATGAACGATATCTTTTTTTTCAGTTCCTACTTAAGTTTTTTTTAACATATTTTATACCAAGTATAAAGACTAGAATTAATAAGTATAGAGTGTAATGTTTTCATTGCTTTCTTATGTTTTGTTTTTGAAAAGCGATTGTGGATATCAAGTTATAAGGGTACAATACATCGACGAAATTGTTTAATTTTTAATTTTTCATTGTATCCTCAGTATGATTTGTCAAATTTTGACCGAAGCTATCCAGCAACAATTTTTATGAGTTATTTCCCATTTTTTGCTTTACTTAGGTTCTAATATTACTTGGTAGTATTATAGACAAAGGTTTCGAAACTCATTATTATTATGTTTACTGGATAGGGAATTCGTCCAATCGTACTCTTAATAAAAATGACAGATATAAATGAGTGAGTTTTTTGGTCTAGTGTCATTTTTCATAATTTTGCAATTGTCCTTTTGAAAATGAAACAGTCAGGTACGCGTTTCGAATTTTGAGTAACTAACAGTTCAAATTAAAGGAATTATATTTCCTCAGAAACATTATGTTTGTTATGGAGCACAATTTTATGCCATGCTTTATTATTTATTACATAAATCGGATCTAAAAAAAATGTATTTTCAAAAGATGGGTTACAAATGTTAAAAATGTAATTCATTATATTTTGAGTGAGTTGAATTCAGTCAACACAAATGTTTCAAAGTGCAACTCGTTCGTCATATTGCTGTTCAAGATGATTTTTTATGCAGGACTTAAAGACAATAGTAACCACAATCATTAATATGAGGCCTTTTACCTTTTGCTGTTGAATATATATTAAATATTTAATAGTTGGTTTACACATTATATAATCTGTGTGATTTCCCCAGTTTTTTTGCATCATACTCATAATACAAATGCACGTTTCGATACATAATAAACAAATCATTGCGGATTAATAATCAATACGATTGATTATGTATCAGTTTTATTCTTTGTTAGATATTTTGTAATAACACATGTTTCCTGTAAACAGACTCACTAAAAAAGGAGGTGTTTTTATTTGAAATGGCACGAAAGCAAATGACATAGCACATTTTAAAGCAAAGCTATTCCGTGTTTAATGTGAAAAGTGCTACGTCATACGCATACGTATCGTCTAGAACTTTAAAACATGCATTGGAATTTTCATTTGATTTTTTTTCTCGGTTCAACTAGGTTTGAGACCAAACTATGAATAGATTGAAAATAGATACTTCGTACAAGTAATAAGATACCATTGAGGACGTAAGTATGATGAGAGTAAATTTACCCACACCATTATTTGTACTGGTTAATGCAACATGATTGCTTTAAATAATTACGTCACTGATGAGTCTTATGTAGACGAAACGCACGTCTAGCATATATACTTATAAGCCTAGTATTTTTGGTGAGTTTTATTAAGAAGAGGTTATCCATTTTAATGGCACCATTGTTTCATTTTGGAATTTTGGAAATCAAAACTGACATTTAAACATTTTGAAGTGAAATTTTACAACAGCCAAGTTGACACTCCCTTTTGCATGGGCATCAGTGTTGAACGTAAGAAGTCCAGATAACAATATATCTATACCCCCAGTCAACCCCTGTGAATCTTAATTTTCAATTTTGAAAGAATACCAATGCTTTGACGCTGGCTTGTCCTGAAAGTCGTTAAAATAAACTAACGCCTACCTTTTGTTTTATACACCGAGTCATTGCCAATTATATAAAGAGTTTTCTTTCTTCCCAATAAATGTGACCAGTTTTTTGCATGAAATAAATTTCGGTTTAAAACTGTATTCAACTATGACAGAAAAGGATGTCAGAAATTGATATCAAAGGTTGCTCCCAAATGTATGCGCTATATATTTCGATACAAAGATTTGTTAAAACAGGTGTTTAATGGCATCATATGTTATATAAACCAGAAAAGTGTTATTGAGTTAATTTTGAAATTGACAACGTTTTGGTATTGGATAAATATTGAGGTTTAACGCATTTTATAAATATTTTTTTTAATGATTTATCTAATTGACGCGTGTAATTCTTTCCCATTTTGTAATGTTTTGTTTGTTTGTAAATCATACACATTATTTTGAATAGAACTTGTACCATGAGATATTTTTTAGCAGAGCATATCTGATTTAAGATAGCATTTTTTCATTTGAAATCAAATGTGTTTATTTAAAAAATTGTGTGGAAGTCGTAAACATGGATCTGATCGAGTGTTCTCAGGCATCGATACGGTTATCATTCATTTTATGCGTACATACTAACGGTTGAGTTGTGTAAAAACATTTGGTTACCGGGACTATCAGTCTTAATAATACAAAATTTGATGCTACTTCTCAAAAAAGTTATATTCTCTATTCACTTAAAACAAGAATGTGTCCATAGTACACGGATGCCCCACTCGCACTATAATTTTCTATGTCAGTGGACCGTGAAATTGGAGTCAAAACTTTGATTTGGAATTAAAATTAGAAAGATTATATCATAGGGAACATGTGTACAAAGTTTCAAGTAGATGTGACTTTAACTTCACCAAAAACTACCTTGACCAAAAACTTTAACCTGAACTTTGCACTTTCATTTTCTATGTTCAGTGGACCATGAAATTAGGGTCAAAACTATAATTTGGCAAAAAATTAGAAAGATCATATCATGGGGAACATGTGTACTAAGTTTCAAGTGGATTGGACTTCAACTTCATCAAAAACTACCTTGACCAAAAACTTTAACCTGGAGTGGAACGAACGGACGCACGGACGAACGGACGAACGAACGGAGGCACAGACCAGAAAACATAATGCCCCTCTACTATCGTAGGTGATTGCAATGAATCATTGAGAGGTCATTTGAAGAGCTATTCCAGAGTTTATCGTTACGTAACTTACTGATTATGGTTGAATTATTTCGTGTCTTAAAAATGGAAATTTGCAAGGCGACGTCATGGAAAGACAATCATTCGAAACAGTAGTGTAATTTCTACTCTAGACGTTAATTTGTTATTAGTTAGACAAGTTAAGAATACGTTTCAACAGATAATATAATTGATCTCATAACGGAAATAGTAATTTGTATCAATATGCAATCATCTATGATAAAAATGCAAATGTCTTAAAAACAGCAAAAAAGTCCTTTGGAAACATTTAAAAAAAATAATTTCTATAGACTGTGATCGGTTCATATATTGAAAAGGAAACACTTAGAGGAGAGATTCGACATTTTTTATATACCTTTTTGTTTTTCTACTTCCACGCTCCATGCTAAATTACAAGCACTTGTTAACCTTGTTTGATTTATTGGGTCTGGCATGATGCAATCGGATTAAGATAATGGGCAAATGGACAAACATAAATCACTTTCGAAAAAGTACAGGCAATACAAGTGCCAAAAAGATACGACAAATAGTCAAAACAAGTATTCAAAACAAAACACAACACACTAAATAGAATAAAGGATGTAAACGGGGAATGAGCTAAAGAGACAAACAAACCAAATAAAAGAACAGAAAACAGCACCAGGCAACCAGTAAGTCTTCAATGCAGCGAAAAACACTCCGGCACCCCATACCGTGCACGGCCAAAAAGAAACGACAAAAAGTGAAAAGAAGTAAACAAAACAAAACACAAAACACTATCAAAATACAAAATAAAATTGAAACAGGGAACTAAAATCTGAACAACACGAACCATACTAAAAATGATGTTGAGGTTGGATGCTTTTAACTTCTACCGGGAACCCACACTGATAAAATGGGATTGCAACATATCAAATAATGACATGTGAAAACAGTTGTTTTCTCTTTATTCAAATAATGCTTTGAACACGTGCAATAAGTAAACGTGAGGCATATCTGAGACATTATATATTTATACAATCGTGATTCTTATTGTGCTATATTGCCATCAAAATTAAATGAAATGACATTTGTGTCATAATGTTGTCTATAGGATATCATTAATAAAAATTTTCGTTCAATTATATGGCGTCGTTAATTTTTAGATTTATCATCCTATATGTCCATCTGAAAAGTTCATAATATCCGGCCTTAGAGTGCTTCAATGCGGTTTTATCTTTTCGTTTTCTGTTTATTTGTATGCAAATATTGTCATGTAGTTTATTTGAATTATTTATGACAAAGAAGATGTGGTATGATTGCCAATGAGACAACACTTCACAATTGCAAGCGACCAAATGGCATGTTCAAAAATAAACAAATGAAGGAAAACAAATATGTAACACAGCAACAAACGACAACCACTAAATTACAGACTCCAGACTTTGGACAGGCACATACATACAGAATGTGACGGGGTAAAACATGTGAGCGGGATCACTCCCATCCCCTAGCCTGGGACAGTGGTGTTACAGTATAAGAACAAAATATAAAAACCAGCTGAAATAGGCTTGACTCATCAGATGAATACAAATAGAAATGCATACAACAAACAAACATGGACGTGAAGGGGTACTTGTACATCCCAACAACAAACAGACGCTACGTACATATCTGAGAGTACTCGCAGTAGGTGTCACTGTTGAGTCTTTTGTAGACGAAACGCGCGTCTGGCGTATATATAAAATTTAGTCCTGATATCTATTTTTTTTAGTTTATTTACTGATTTATTCATCGTATTGAACAAATATTACATCAACAGATCTTAGAATTTTAACCTTGAAGCAAACCTAATTGTATTTTCCCAACCACTTGAACAAGGAAGCTAGTACAACTAATTAATTATCTTTTAAGTGAGCATTTTAATTGCATATTTCAACAAAATGCAGTGTCACATGAGACATATAAATTACCAATACTCTCTTATCCAATTTAACTGCAAAAAAAAAAAAAAAAAAATAACAATATAACGAAGTATGTCAGTAATGGAAAGAACGTACGGTGACCTATAAATCCTATAATTGCTAATTTTCAAGTAATTGGAACTCTGTTGGATAGGTGTCTCAGTGGCAATCATTCCACATCTCATATTTTTATACCGTAGTATAGTCAGATAAAGCTTCCTTGGAAACGCCTTTTTTTAAAATAGTATTTGACAGATAAAACGGATTGTATAATTCATCAATATTCCATAGTAAATTCGAGGAAGCGTTAAAACAAAGCAGAATCAAATTACTGAAGTGAACAGGTAGGCGACAGATAAAAATCAATAAGATATTAAATATAAATTCAGAATCATACTGTAGAAATGAATAAAACAGAGGATAAAGCACGGAGCTTCAGTAAGTTTAATTTATTGAAAATATTTATTTTTGTATTTAATAATTTGGTTTTATCATAAGCGCAAGGTCATAGGTGATAATTAACACTAGTTAAAGATACATTTCGTTCTAAATATTCTGCATTTAGTGTGAAAGAATAGTTAAAATTGTAAATCATGCAATATTTAAACAAATAAATCAATCAATTTTTGACATTTTTGTCACAACAAATAAACAGACTTGGTTTTTGAATTTCATTTGCAAGACAACATATTATATATATATATGCGTTTTGTTTAAATATACTTTTTCACCTTTTTGGTCTTTTGGAAAATGTTGTTTGTGCTGTATTTAGACCCTTCTACAACGAAATTTGTTGTACATGCACACGTATAAAAATTGCGGTTTTTATCCAACGCAAACATAGGTTTGAACTTAGTTTTCAATTTAGACTCGTTTATATTATTTCGTTTGGGCTTGTATAATATTTTCCCTCTGGTTTATATGATCCGTTCATCCTATATTGACTCTTAGAATTCAAGAGTCTATCTGAAATTGAGAGTAATTAATTAAATGGCCTTCCAAATACCGTTTTGATCCCTAACATCACTGAAGAGACATACATTGTCGAAATCTAGATCTGGTGTACAAAAAAAATATTGCCACCTTGTGTTTGTGGCATAACATCTTGGCCACAAGTTTATCGTTTTCTGTTTAGTATCAAATTTATATTAAGATCCATTTTGTCACATCTCGTGATCAATTTTATTTGCCAATCGCCAATGGCAGTCAGCAGGGTTTAAAAACATCGACCTGTTAGTCGAATGCGTTTTGTTTAAATATACTTTTTCACCTTTTTGGTCTTTTGGAAAATGTTATTTGTGCTGTATTTAGACTCTTCTACCACGGAATTTGTTTTACATGCACACGTATAAAAATTGTTTTTATCCAACGCAATCATAGGTTTGAAGGTAATTTTCAATTTAGACTCGTATATATATTTGCTCTGTTTGAAAACGAACTGATGATGATAATAAGCAACAGCAAACAGTAATTGAAAATTGTTTCGACGATTGCATCTTGAATATCTTTTAATTTTTCGTGTTAGTAAACAGTTTTAAGGTATGTCTTCTAGCCAAAACAAAACGTAAAAAAATAATATGCTATATTTAATACGATGACAGATACCTCATTGACAACAATACAACTTTTTTTATTTCGATACATTTTTATTCATTTATGATACATCTTGATTAGGTTAATTGATAAGGAAAAGCTACGGTAAATTTGAATAAGGAAACCATATATATACAGGATATTCATTTGATCATTGCGTAATTCACACGGCGATGAAAAGTTGAATAACAAAAATACTGAACTCCGAGAAAAATTCAAAACGGAAAGTCCCTAATCAAATGGCAAAATCAAAAGCTCAAACACATCAAACGAATGGACAACAACTGTCATATTCCTGTCTTGGTACAGACATTTTCAATTGTAGAAAATGGTGGAATGAACCTGGTTCTATAGCACTAAACATCTCACTTGTACGACTCGTTAAACACACCTCCAACCATAACTCGTATCTGTAAACTACTGATCAAGATATAAAATAACAATTGTTATCTCTGGCATCCCTGTAGTTTTGTTAATGTTGATCTCAAGTATTGCCTCTATTCTATTTCTTGTAATCTCAAATTTGTATCTTAATTGAGTTATGGTATTCGTCATTGCGAAACTACTGTTGGCTCTAATAACAATATACAATGTACGATATTAGATTAAATTAGAGTAAAATGCAATAAGATTCAGCAGCTTTGACGAAACTGAACAGAACCTTGTCTGATTATTATGTTTAGGCTACACCATTTTTTTTTTATATCAATAGCCTTTTTAATATTTTCTTACTTGGTGTGCGGTTTTAATTTTTGTCTCAACTGAAATGAAGCTTTAAACTAACGGACATTTTTAAGTATCCCATCATCCCTAAGTTTCCTAATGACTTCTTAAGTATGCGGATATACATACATACGTATGTGAGTAAATAGCTAAAACTTAGCTCCTTTTGATTCTCGAACGGGGAAGAATTTTACCATGTACACAGGCGGAATAGAATCATATCATGTTGTGATTTTTAAGGAATGTTATAACAATATAATTTTGTATATTTTCGGACAATATAGATTTTTTATTTTCCAAAAATGTACATATAAAATGGGTTTTATCCTGCAATTTACAACCGGCACCTCAGTTGAAACAAACTCATCATAGATACCAGGACTTAATTTTGTATTTACGCCAAACGCGCGTTTCGTCTACCAAAGACTCAAGACCAAAATTCATAAAAAATTTTGCCAAATACAGCTAAGGTAATCTATTGCTGATGTAGAAAACCTTTAGTATTTCAAAAATTCAAAATTTTATTCACATAGTCCTAAAATTCATAATTAAAAAACACATTAGTCCTTTCAAAATTAAGTGCGCTGACAAATTACTATGGTATGTTCCGTCTGATTACTTTAGATCAGGAATTTGGTTTGTTTAATCAGTGTTACAGCTTTAGCTTATCATTCCGAACATATTTGAATATGTCTTCTACGCTGTCTGCACATTAAAAACCCATTTTAGAGTTATGTGAGCTGTTATTTACAAGATTACATTTCTGAATCTATATATGATAAATTTATTCTGTCCCTTATTCACCTTACCCTTATTTTTTCAGCAGTCGAAATGCTCGCCCTTCATCCCGGTCGAACTGCTTTGCTGATCATATCTTTCTGCATTATTAGTTGATTTAGTACCGTCTTAACCAAGTATTGGCTACTGGAAGATAACGATCATTTTGTTATTTTTCTTTTGACCATAGTGTTAATTGCTATTCTACTACTTACAATCACTTTATATCTTCATCTCTTTTCACACATTTTTTAGTCGTGTCATTTTGTTATAAAACAAATTATATCTGATTTTTCAATCAATTTTATTACCGCGGGATACTATAACTTTTTAAACTCATGAATTATAAGTACATTAATTGATTTTGATTAGTAGTACTCTATTTATCAACTTTTATCTTCAGGTCTCCTGGGTCAACAGTGAATTAAAAATAGCCTAATCATTTTCCTACTATAGTAATGTTATCCCTGATTAATTAAAGAAAACAGAAGATGCGGCCGTTACCTTGGTCGCAAAACATAAACGTTTACTAAATATTTATTATGTTGCCATGGAAACAAAAGTCTTCATGCTATATGTCGATCTTTTTTCTAATAAGGGTCACAATGTTGTTAAATGAAATGGAATTTATCGTTGGCACAATTCATATCGTCTGGTTGGACTATTTGTTTAGAATTTTTGTAATGTTACATATATAGATTTGTATACGTTTAATCATTTCATCATCTGATGAAATCTTCTGGTATAAAATGTAATGTAACACAAATTTTAACATGAACCAATGAAGATCATACCGGGATTACAAAACGATGAACTTTGAACAGTTTAAACTAACCTTTAATATTTAGTATTGAGGAAGTAAACGGGGAGAGTTACGTATAAATATCTATTTGATACCACGTTTTGTAACACTGCATCAAAATTAGATTTGTTAACTTGATATTTTATTTCAATTATAGATTATACCACCACTCTTGCCACCAAAAGCTGAGTGATCAAATACAAATCTGCAAACCAGAAAATGACGTCATTGGTATTGTCAAAAAATACACTGAAAATGGCATTCGGTGGCGGTTTACCAAATGATGAGATTTCCACTTACACAATTCCTGAACGACCAAAAACTGCAGGTCTTGGTAAACGAAGACCATTGACAGACAGTTCATCTGCTGCTGATGGCTACCATTACAAACAAGATTATGAAGATATGAGAAAATGTAGTGCTTTGCGTCCAAAGACCTCTCATGGTAATCATGAGTTATTGTCAAATGACGTCAAAATCAAAACAACATCTAAACCGCGCGGGAGTGTCGAGCCATTTGACTTGGATACAGCCCTCGAAGACATTGATATAGTAGAATACTTTTACGACAATTCTAGAGATATCTTCCCTTTATCTCACGAAGACCAAATAAACAAAAATGGTCATAATCAGAATAAAACAAAAAACATGTTTAACCGATTAGATTCTGGGCGAACGATTGAGAAAAGCGCAAAATCAAAAATATCGAGTCATAGAAAGCCAGTGGATAGCTTACATAGAAAGACGATGCATAATAATTGTTTATCTTCTGAAGTTTATTCCACGGGCCCTCACACCTCTGGCAAAAAATTGAAACCAATGTCTAGAATTCCAATTGACATAAGTCATGAAACATCAGATGACAAAGTGACAAATATTGACATATATACTATCAAAAGGGCGACAGGTGGTTTTAAAGAAACGACAATAAAAGCTGACATGCACAGGAAAATTAATGAAGGACATTTTCCACAAAGGTCACCTGATTATTCTTGTTCGTTTGCAAGACCTAATAATTCTGATGGATTTGTAACTTCCCGTTGTCAATCTCACATGAATTCAGAAACAGGAATGCAGTCATCTCCGTGTAATGATAAATTTGTTTCACAGAGAAACACAAACCAAAACAAACAACTTACTAAATATACAAACGAGTTAAGATATATAGACAGTAGTTCTTCGTGTCGTGCTGACCGATTTCGTCACAAAATTATGGATTATTCAGTTGACAGACCTGATTCCTTTCAATACAAACCAAACAAATATCCAAGAAAACTAAAACCAATCGCAGGGAGTAATGGCATCAAAACTGTCAATAAAGAAACGTGATATATTCTAGAACGTGAAATCATTTATCGAGATTTCCCTTTGTTTATTGAAACCTGCTAAAACAGTCTTTTAATTCATAAAAAAGAATGTTCCATCCGTAAATGAAGATACTTACAAGCAAGGCCATATACCCGTTGATCAACTATACACATTACATCTGTATGTTTAAAAAAGGATTTTTGTGCGTTTATTGATGTTCATTACTTGAACCATTATGACAATATAAATATAAATCAAAATGTGTTATTTCAGGAACACGATTACCAAAGATTGTGACGTCTTTTATTCTAAAAATAAAAATATTATATTTATTTCCGATAGTTTTGTTTATATATGTCCTTTTTTAAACATAGTCTTTTGAGCAAATAAAATAAAAATAACTATAGATTATTAACATTTGGCTATGATGTCGAAAAAGTGAACAAACAAAACTCCGCAAATAGAAGAACGTTTTTATCCAAGGTGTGGTGTAAATTCGATCACGAATTGATTTGTGTTATCAATTTTAATGATAGAAAACAGTTTGTCAAATTCCAAAATATTGAAATATCATGTCAAGGAGAAGTTTCGTGTTAAAATTTTGAATCCGTTTAGTCTTAAGTTTTGCTCAGATTTGGCAGCATAACATTTAGTCGTTTTAAAAACGCAGAAGAAGTATTCATATGAAATAGCTGATTTCTTCTGATAGCGATCGGATATTAAGAAGAGAACCATGTTGTATATTTGATAATATTTTTTTTCTCATAAAAAAACCTTGAACTATCTCACAATGAAATCTTATTTTTTGTTCATGAAGATTATTGTCTCAACAGTTGATAGATTATGACTAAGCAGTTCCATTTAACGGGGAGTAAATAACATGTTTTTTGGAAATTTTGAACATCTTAAACAATGAATGAGGTGTCAAATTGACAGCAACCATTTTTTTTTATTATAAAGGCACTGTCAATATATATAGGAAGATGTGGTGTGAGTGCCAATGAGACAACTCTCCATTCAAATAACAATTTATAAAAGTAAACCTTTTTAGGTCAATGTACGGCCTTCAACACGGAACCTTAGCTCACACCGAACAACAATCTATAAATGGCCCCAAAATTACAAAGATAAAAGTATAAAACCATTTAAACGGGAAACCCAACGGTCTAATCTATATAAAAAACGAGAAATGAGAAACACGTATAAATTACATAAACAACCGACAACTACTGTACATCAGATTCCTAACTGAAAACAGGTGCAAACATTTGCAGCGGGATTAAACGTTTTAATGGTACTAAACCTTCTCCCTTTTTCTGAAACAATAGTATAACATCACAAAATAGAAAAGTTTGTTTAACCTGCAATTGCCCTATGCATTTTCTTATATATAAAGTACCATATTGGCAAACATGAAAAGCGTCGAATTTTGAGAGTATGTGTTGAGCGGTTCTTAAACTACCGCACGGAAATAACATAAAGTCAAGGACCATATTTCCTTGACGGCAATGGTGGTCACCGGCAAAAATAAACTCCATTTGATCATAAGTAACAACTTTTTAAAATTTCAAAATCATTGATAAACATTTCGTATGTTATTTCACGGAAATAGTATAAAGTGCCATATTCCAACATATGTAGGACCTACACGATACATGTGAAAATTTACCTACATTTTCTCATTAGTTACAACATATGTAAAATTTCAAATGACCTGGTCGAATGGTTCATACGTTATTTTACGGATACAACATCAAATACTATTATCCAATAAATCAAGGACAAAACTAATTAACGATTATCGAGCTCCAGCGTGTCATCAGTATCGATTTATCAAAATTTGAAAGTCGTTGATTGGTCAGTTATAACATAAAAAAGTTTTACAAACGCTCATTGTATTTCACCATTATAAAAGTAATCAGATGCCTCGGTTAATTTTTTTTTACAACTTTTGTAGAGAATCGCTGTTAAAAACACTTACTTTAACAATTTGTCAGAAAGCAAATCTGTTTTACACTATATTGCAATTGTTTATCAAAATTCGAAAAGTAGTACATAGTTATTGCAAAACGATTTTAACTAGTCATGGCACCACGTTGATATACTTTTGGGTTTGTGTTGCTCAGTCTTAATTAAGTCTTTTTACCGATTTGAGTTTTATGCCATGCTATTGTCAACTTAAGAGTTTGAATGTCATGTTCCTGTGGTATTTTTCGCCCCTCATTTACAAAATTTTGGTTTTTTCCTTGATAGTTTTTAATTTGAGAGGGCGCTCATGGGGTTTTTGATTATGTGATTACTTGGCCGTTTTTTTAATGATTATTTGATTATTAAGCCAAATATTTCATGATTATTTGATTACCTAGGACTGTATTTTTAGTTTATGATTATTTGATTACTAAAGATAAGCAAATATTTAATGATTATGTGATTATATTGGCAAAAAAATGGTGAGTATGTGATTACTAGGACCCCCCCCATGAGGGGCCTCATTTGAGCGAGCATTCTCCATCCATCATCTAGTTAATTTAACCAGTGTAAATGAAGACTTATGAAAAAACATTGACTAGAAATCATCTCAAGTTGTCTGGTAATTGTCCTTTAACAGAAAATATTCAAACAAAGCTACAGTGACAATCTAACCAAACATAACTGTAAGCACAGAAAAACAGCACATGATTTACGTAAGATCATACGTAAGTGATTTATATAAAACATTGTTTACCACCTCAATCAAAAGTTTTATAATATAATTGTGGCTTGCAGGGAACAATTATCAAATATCTGATCAATTACAAACATACTGAAATAGAATAATTATTAAGACTACGAATAGGTATTTAGCGAGATGATCATTTATGTTTCATTCCTTGCAAAATGGCATGCACAAAATTGCCTTTCAGTAAAGAGCTGTATCGTATTGTTTATCCGTTGCAAACAAGGTTTAGAAGGGATGAAAGGTTAGTATTTTGTTTCAAGAAATAGTTTTGTCAATACGGGATTTTATTGTTATTTTTTGTGGAAGGTGAAAATTACCTGTATCTTCTGTCGTACCTTTCAAAATCAGTATAAAACAACCGAGAAGTTTTAAAATCTTATCCTTATTTGTAACTCGAAATGTCAATATAACTACTCCAAATTTACCTTCACCGACCTTTAAGTGTTTAACTTTATCCTTTTACATTACTTTCCGTTATACAAATGTTCTCTTACTTAATAATTAAAAATTATGTGACTATGTTAAACGCATCTATCTCATTTACCTTGAGGTTACGGATACAACAGATATTGTTAATTCTGCCTCATTTCTTGACTTACGTCTATAAGTTGATATTTTTGGTCTGTTGAAAACAAATCTTTACGATAAAAGAGATAATTTCATCCTTCCAGTCGTTCCTTTCAAACGGGTAATTTCGGATCATTTTTCTATGTATTGGAAAAAGACCAATTTCATATTTCAATCACTAGAAAATTAAGCTCGATATTAAACGGTTATTTTGATATATAACTTATCTGAATTGTCTGAAACCAAACACGTAAAGTCTTGTTACGGGTTTAGTTTTATTTTTCAGTTATTATCTGGTTAAATAAAGTACTGATCAGACATCTGATTAGCTATTAATTCAGTAGTTGCCAGTTAATCTGGTCGATGGTTCTATCAACCTATAATATATTCACATTTTCAAATCTTTTCTGTAAGACTTATAAGTGTGAAAATATGTATTAAAAGTGACATCTTTTTCAATTATGTTTAAACATAATCCTGCCCGAGCCAGTCTTACGACTTCAGTATGTATAAAGAAATTTATCCTGTTGAACTTACTTTAAATAAAGCTGATACTAGCAATGACCTCTGCCCTTTCCTCGATCTTGATATCTATATCATTAACGGAAAGCTTAAAACTGAAATTAATGATAAAAGAGATGATTTTTCATTTCCAATCGTTAATTATCTATTTTTAGATGATGATGTTCCCTTGTCACCATCTTACGGTGTTTATATATCTCAACTTGTACGATTCGTTCGTGTATGTAACAATGTTTCAGATTTTAACGATAGAAATTTATGTATTACTGAAAAATAATTACTCGAGGGTTTTCGATATCACAAACTAGATATAGAAGGGATATAGTTACGATACTGTTGTCAGGTCTTAAAAGATTGCATATTTTTACGTTATTATTGATTCACTTATAGGGTGAATGGTGGTATGATACTAAACCCCTTACGGGAAGGATTGTGCCTGATATTCACATGATGAAGAGATACTCTTTCGATCAGTTTAATTGAAGTCTGGAGCTGGCATTTCAGTTAACTGCTAGTAGTCTGATGTTATTTATGTATTATTGTCATTTTGTTCATTTCTTTGGTTACATCTTTTGACATCAGACTCGGACTTCTCTTGATTACTGAATTTTAATGTGCATATTGTTATGCGTTTACTTTTCTGCATTGGCTAGAGGTAAAGGGGGAGGGTTGAGATCTCATAAACATGTTTTCACCCGCCACATTTTTGCGCCAGTCCCAAGTCAGGAGTCTCTGGCCTTTGTTAGTCTTGTATTATTTTTAATTTTAGTTTCTTGTGTACAATTTGGAGTTTAGTATGGCGTTCATTATCACTGAACTAGTATATATATTTGTTAAGGGGCCAGCTGAAGGACGCCTCTGGGTGCGGGAATTTCTCGCTGCATTGAAGATCTGTTGGTGACCTTCTGCTGTTGTCTTCTCTATGGTCGGTTTGTTGTCTCTTTGACACATTCCCCATTTCCATTCTCAATTTTAGGTCACCAAAGATCAGAAAATGCCAAATGTTTTTTCGGTAGGGTCAAGTTGGTCAGTCTTGAGTTTTTTCTGTGCTTTTATACCTGATGTTAGTGTTTTAGTAGTTCTTTTTTTACATTTTACTATTGCATTGTCACTTCGATTAAGAATAATGAGTTTGACTCTTACCTTGGTATCTTCCAACTATTTTTGTCTCTATTCAATGCATGGTATTTAGAGCTCGTAAAACTGGCAAATTTCTGAGTCTTGTAGTTGTGAGGCCCCTCATGGGGGGTCCTAGTAATCACATAATCACCATTTTTTTGCCAATATAATCACATAATCATTAAATATTTGCTTATCTTTAGTAATCAAATAATCATAAACTAAAAATACAGTCCTAGGTAATCAAATAATCATGAAATATTTGGCTTAATAATCAAATAATCATTAAAAAAACGGCCAAGTAATCACATAATCAAAAACCCCATGAGGGCCCTCAGTTGTTTAAGTATTGCATTTTCATTAAGTCTGTAGACACTCTTATGTATAGAACCTTTTTCGAATTATCTTAAGATTCAGGTCCGTGTTTTTATGTGCAGGATGTGTAACAATGCAGACCGTTCCCTTCAGACTAAGAATTTTTGCTCCGATTTCTTATCTACAGAGAGAGTGAGTATTCAAATATCTGTAGTAGTCAATATGGACAAAAACCTGCATAAACCATTTAACTATTAAACTTTAAACTGAAAAAGTTGGAACTTTTATATACTGGTTTCAATAGTAAGACAGTAACTAAGTTATTTTCTAGAGTACTTGCAATCACCCAAGTATTGATTGTGTTGATGTGGTTCAGGTGTCCGTGTTTGCATTTCCTATCAAGATTTATTTTATAGAGGGTTGCTGCCCACAAGAAAGCTATTAAACCAAGAGTTCCAAATGGTGAATTTGAAATCATCCCTTCGTAAATTTTACGGACGCCATCACGAGTTGGTTGACCGTTATGGAATAACCTTTTCACAAATGACATCGGATATGTTTCTTACAACGTAACTACAATCCCCTTCCCTTTCATGAATGTGATCTACCGAATTATACTTTATATAATATATATAATTATCCACATGTGGAGCAGTATCTGCTTACCCTTCCGGAGCACTTGAGATCACCCTTAGTTGTTGGTGGGGTTCGTGTTGCTTATTCTTTAGTTTTTTATGTTGTGTCAATTCTGAGCTTGGTAAGTATGCCATAAGGTAGCAATAAACAGTAAGCAGATCCTGCTCCACGTGTGCACCCGTCGTGTTGCTTGGGTAGCAATAAACAGTTAGGAAAAATATTAAAATTTGCCCTTATAAATTTTACGATCCCCTTTTCATTGCTTTATTGCAATATCAAGCTTACTGCTTGTGTCATATATGTGCATATGTATGTAATCAGAATCATTCATAGATTTTATATCCAGTATATAAAATGGTAAAATATAACTTCTTTTGGGTGTATCCATGGCAACAATCTGCATTTATTTGTTATAAAATATTGAAAAAGGGGAGAAAAGATGTCACATATTTCCCCAAAATTTGGCTAAAAGTAGAATTTATCAATCGTCAAATAGATTGGGTTTTATATTGTTTATATTGTTTTATTGAGTAATACTATTATATCACACATCTTCAGAAAAAAAAAACGTTATTATATCCCTTTTCTGCACTACAGAAATTGTACATTACAACTGGTATATTCTGAATGCCCGTCGTATATTCTTGTAAATGAAACGGTAAGTTTTAGTTTATCAAAAAGAAACATAACTATAAAATACAGATTAAGGGGAAATTGAGATATGGACGCCAGTACAACTATACAATAAAGCTACTATAAAAACAAAAACCATCACATGTAGTTATCTCTTGATTTGTATTATTCATTGAATTGTAAAAAGGGAAACTTCTAGTAATTAAAAAGTCAGAATATTTTGTTAACATGATTAATTTTTATTCATTTTTCAAAATGATTTTTGGATGGAATATGAATATAAAAAGGTAACATGACACTTCTCCGATGTAGATTAGTTTTATTGGTTATGTTGAATGTCATTTCTTGACATGACAAAACTAATTGCTTATCAAATATTCATTGTAATTTACGAATTCAAATATGTTTTATCAGCTTCAAATAAGCTACAGTTTTCGACTTTGATCATCGCTAAAGTTAGATTTTAATAAGCACATGAATAAACACATTTTATCTTTCCGCCTTCAATATCCTTGATGAAGAACATCTGTTTACATACAGATGTTCATCAATCGAGATAACAATGTGTTTCTATGGAACAATCCAATCGTTAAATACTGCTACTATGTTTTTTTCTCCACTCTTTATACATTTGAAGGCTAGACAATATGAACTCAAACTTCTAATAGAAATATGGTCCACTTACTGTTATTTACTGCTGTCAATGGTAATTCAAATGTTGAAATTTGTTTTTAACATTATTAGATCTCTAAGTAGTGTAGTGACTTTTTGGATTTCAAGGAAAGTATCATGTAAAACTGGTAAATTATTAAGTCAAAGATGACTTCGTTACCACAAATCACCTAAAACCTTAACTTAATTCTTGCATAGCTGCAAATATTTGGTTTTAAAAATTTTGAGTGTACCTGTAGAGAACTTATTACAATGGGATTGCACGTCCTTATGTTTACGGTGTTGTTGTTTACTGAGTTCATAACTTTAGATACAATCCGGATAAAATTTTGATCGTTCTAATAAATTTGTTCTCAAATGTTATCAATTCAACACTGAAATATTTTTTCGAATATTGTTTTTATCGGTGCAAATATTGATTTTGTTATCAAAAGATGAAAACCAAACTAACCCTTAGTGTTGTACAGATATGTATATCGCGGTCCTACACACTGTCGAAATCTTTATTTTGGCATTGCCTAAGGTCATTGCGCTCTGACTGTTAATAAAATATTTACATTAAACCCATTTGATGCTGGATGTGAACTGGTTTATATTTTAATCATGATTTTTTTTATTAATAATTCTTGGCTTTGATCTCGCTATCAGTGGCTGAAAATACTTTGTGTCTTGGGTGTTTTGTAAGGATTTTTGTGATTTGTATCGATCTGACAAGATTAAACCTCTTCAAGTGAGGTTTATACACATGTATCAATCAAATATTTAATTTCCTCTAGATGAAACAACCCTGTACCTAATTTTCAAGAGCTCATCGAATGACAGTTACAAAATAAATTCAGACTATGTCAGTCATCACTCCATCGATAGATACTTTAAAATTTAGTTCTTCGTTAACATATACTTCATCTATCCTTTGACCTTTAAGTTCCCGTATGTCGTCCTCAAACATTATGTCGTATTTAAATCAAAATACATTTTTTTTAACTTCATCTTCATCATTTATTATATGTTTTAGAAAACTTCATATCTGCCATGAAGTTTGGTTCTGTTTATGGAACACATCGTTGAGGTAACGGTCACACGGGAGTGTCTATTTGCTTTCGATATGATGTCAAGTTTCATGCTTGTAGCAGGATGTGCACATTTTTTCACGAAGCCGCCGCACTATGATAGACACATACCAATACACAAGTTGCGATTGGTGAAAAGTTGAATTTAACGAAAAACATTCAACTCCTTACACCTAAAAATGTGTATTTTAATAAAACGCAGAACTGTCTAGTTAATACAATACAAGGTTAAGTTCTGCTACATTTGCTGAAAAACACATTAAAGTACAGGTATATAAATATCTAAAATATGTATTGGTATTTTACGACTCTAGAGAATTGTTGAACGTAATTATAGGATGAAAATGAAAATCTACTCATATTTAATTCGTTAGATAATCATCAGGTTCTTTGAATATTTAAAAGTGTGTTATCAGAACGTGATCTCATGATCGCATTTGTTATATATTGAGTTGATAAATATTAAAACAATTTAAGTATATGTTACAATATAAAAATCATTAGACTAATAGAAAATACAAAATTAACCATATTTTTTATGTATATAAATATTGGTTGTATAGTGATTAATATATAAAACCAAAAAGCGTAGGGGTATCGAAAATTGCGATGTATATGATCGTCCATTTAATAATAAAAACATCTGGAACGTTAAGAGGCTAAGTTTTTAATTTATTTCTACTGCATCACTTTAATGTATTGCATGAGCTGCCATAGGATTAATGGTACGAATAAAAAACTAATAAATAACCGAATATTAGTTGATAAATATTATCAATTTCTATCTATTTTAAAAACAGTTTTAAATATACATTTCTGCTGAAATATTTTCTGAAATTGTAATAACATAATGCATTTATTATGCATTTATTATACTTGTTTTATTTTGACATATACCAAAAAGTCAAATCACAAAAATACTGAACTCCGAGGAAAATTCAAAACGAAAAGTCCCCAATCAAATGACAAAATCAAAAGTTCAAGCAAACTATCAAATGAGTTGATAACAATGGTCATATTCCTGAATTGGTACATGTATTTTCTTAAGTAGAAAATTAAACAATTGTATGAAATTGAACTACCTACATCTAAAAAATTATGAAACGCAGTAGCTGTCAAGTTATAACAATGCAAGGTTCAGTTCTGCTACATATGATGAAAAACAAATTAAAAGTACAGATATATCAATATTAAAAAAATGGATTGGTATTTCACAACTCTAAGAAAGGCAGCAGTAGCATACCGCTGTTCGAATGTCATAAATCGATAGAGAGAAAACAAATCCGGATTACAAACTAAAACTGAGATAAACACATCAACTATAAGAGGAAAACAACGAAACAACAGAAACACTGAAGTGAAACAAAAAACCCAAACAATGCAACACGCAGAGAAACGAACTATAAGATAATAACTGCCTTGGTACAGGACATTTTAATAAAAAAAAAGTGAGTGGAACCTGGTTTTGCGGCTAGCTAAACCTGCCGCTTTTATGGCATTGATAAATATAACACTAAGTGATAACATTACATGACAATACTACCGTACAAATAAATGCAGGAACATTACGGATAGAAAAATACACAAATAACCATTACAATAGGACATTTCGACATGCATATTGTTATCAAAGGTACCATGCTTACAATCTAATACACCATACACGCGCTTCGTCTTTATAAGACCCACCAGCGAGGCCTAGATCAAAATAGTAAAGAAAGCCAAAAAAGTATAAGGTTGGACAGCACCGATGACCCAAAAATTCCAAAACGTTTTTCAGAATTGTTAAACGTAATTATTGGATGAAAATAAAAATCTACTCATGTTTAATTCGTTAATCATCAGCTTCTATGAATATTTACAGTTGCATTAGAACGTGATCTTATGATCAAATTTGTTATATATTGAGTTGATAAATTAAAACAATCTATATGTCACAAGTATAAAAAGCATTAATAGAAAATACAAAATTCTATATAAATATTGGTTGTTAAGTGATTAATATCGAAAATTGCGATGGATATGATAGTTCATTTAATAACGAAAACATCCAACACTTTGAAGTTAATTTTTAACTTATCTTTTCTACATCACATTAATGTTTTTCATGATATGTTATAGGATTAATGGTACAAATAAAAAACTTATAAATAACCAAACATTGGTTTATAAATATTATCAATTTCTATCTATTTTAAAAGCAGTTTTAAATATACATTTCTGCTTAAATATTTTCTAGAAGTAAAATAACATTATGCATTTATTATACTCTCAAAAATACTGAGCTCCGAGGAAAATTCGAAACGGAAAGACTCAATTCCTTATCAAATTGCAAAATCAAAAGCTGAATTAAACTAATGGAAAACAATTGTAATATTCTTGACTTGGTACATGTATTTTCTTAAGTTAAACCTGGTTTAATAGCTACATTTGTAGATAAACCTTTCACTTGTATGACAGTCGCATTAGTTACATTATATTGAAAACAATGAGTGAACAAAACAAACAGACATAATAGATAAAAAAAAACCTAGGGACATTGCAGTCAATATTGTGTTATAATCTTTATCACTACAAAAACAAATAAATATGTCAAAAAAGAAAAAGAAATAGGCAAACAGACAACGCACATTAGCAAAAAAACAATAAAAAAATATACAGAAATTATCCATAGCACAATAACACGATGACGGTAGGTATAACTACCAAACCACTTCAAATGAATACTACCAAAAATAAACTTAACAGTAATAATTTACAAAGACAAATATAAGAATATACATTACACGTTATTTTGATGATAATAAACGTCAGTACCTAGAATCTCTACTTTGAGACCGTCGTGTATTATGGTGGTGAAGATGGTTCGTAATATTTATCAAAAGGTCTTAGTATCTTGCGATAAACTTTTTTAGAAAAAGGGCGAGACGTTCTCTGACATACCCAGGGTTCATCAAATTCTGAGTAGGAGCTGACAGCTCTTGAATAATGAATGAGTTAGTACATATATTTCCCATATGCAAGCGACGTTTATTTCAAAATAAAAATCGTCTTGTTTGCCATAGATCCTGGTACCGAGATGATATCTTAAGTGAAATTCAGGTATAAGTCAAAACATGTCTGTTGTTGCTTTAATTTCTAGTTCTGAAGGACAAATTAATGGAATCCAATCAGAAAAGATTGTATTGTTAACGGAAATCAATATTTCAGAATGTGAAATTGAATAGTTTGGCTTCTTTCATCTTATTGTTTTTGACAATTGTTCGAAGGAACTCCGTCTCATGTGAGTTTAAAGTCATAAGAAACGAGTGACCGGTGAAAAATAATGTTCTTCCAATTCTTAAACCAATGCATACAAACATCATAAACTTAGTCTTCTGTGCTCGAATTTATCATTTTTTTCGTGTAAATTTCGTATTATCGTCAATTTTTTTTTCAATCGGTCAGTGTTGTTGTAAAAATATGGCAGGTAATTAAAGTTCGTGTTTTGAAGCCGAAGTTTAACGATTGTCACCTGTTTGTCAACAATTGACGAAAAATAAACAAAAAAGCATGGAAATTGAGCACGTGTTTAACATGTAAATTCAGATAATAGTTTATTTTAAGGACATCCATGCGTATTGGGGTCACCAGATTTTTACGAGATGGGTCAAACTGAGGTCACCTTGCATACGGAAAATATATCGGGGGAATTGCTTGCTGGAAGGAAGCAATTCAAATAAAGTAAACTTCTTCTAAATATGAATAAGTTAAAGAATTTTCTTCAGAAAAAAGTATATGTACATAAGTTTTACAATGAAAACTATCCATTGAGTTATAAAAAACATATGCATTATTTTTTTTGGATTTGAGGTTTCTTATGACTTTTAGAAGAGGTCGACAAGGAAGCTCCCAGTTCTTTCCCATAGTATTCCAAAAAATTCAAAAATGGTTGAACATTTAACAAATATGTTTTCAATAAGAAATTCCAGTATACTTATCACTTGTTCCTCTTTAAGCATGTTTTTGATGTTTTGTTCACTGTTAATAAATGCTCCCAAAGTAATAAACTTGTAGCGTAAGCTACTATTCTTTATGTTGAAAAGCATTGTGGTATATTTCTTTTGGACGATTTTTCAATTTTACATTGGGAATGGTTGTATACAGGGTTGAGACATAGATAGAATTTATGTCAGAGAAAGATCGAGATTTGAAATTACCCGGAAGGACTTAAGAGGTTTTTAGAATCCACATATGGTTAATACCACTTCGTGAGTAAACAGTTTCACAATATTTCTGAAGACACTTTTTCACTTCGAATAGAATTTTTATCAATCTATAAATTGACAATTCTTTCGTCGAACAGGCAAAGAACCGGCAATGTACCGTTGTTGTATGAAATTTTGTGAAGCTTGGTTATTCAATACCAACAAGGAAGGTCCTTCGATTTTCTGTTCAATTATGTAATGTTCATTGAAGCCTTTTATGACTTATGATTCGCCATAATTTCATACTTTCACTTTTTTTTTTTACTTTTGATTTTTTTTAACTCAATTTACCAAATTAAATGATAGCTGAATTTCCAAAATCTACCTCAAAACGAAACTAGCCATTCAATTGAAAACAAAAGCCGTAAAGTTTAAAAATTAAAGGATCTTTTATCATATACTATCTGACTTATCGGATTGTCAGCTAGCAACATCTAAACCAATAATATTATATTGAATTAATCATTATGATATTTTATTGAATTAATCATTATGATATTTTGTTGAATTGATCATTATGATACTTTATTGAATTAATCATTATGATATTTTATTGAATTAATCATTATGATATTTCATTGAATTACTCATTATGATATTTTATTGAATAATCATTGTGTAATGTTTATCCTATAGTAACCATTTTACACTGACGATATAATACTGATAGTCACCGTTTCACATTAGACATCCGATACTGAGAAGTTTAAATCTGTAACGTACCCGATTGTCGCTTTCGCGGAGTACATCAAGGCATGTGTAAGCCAACAGTAGTTTATCAATGTTCAAATGTCGCGAATTAACAAAAAAGACAAATTAAGGTAACAGACAAAAACTGAGAGAATCGCATTAACTCAGAAAGAAGCGAGACCGGGTGCGTCAAAAGGATAAGCGTCTTCCAAATCCATATTCAATGAAGATGTCACAATCGTGAACATTATGGATTAGACAACTTTTCTTCTATCTAAAGTAATAAAACAGTAAAAAGATGTCGGTAGTGAGTTAACACATATATGACTCTTATATAGACGAAACGCACGTCTGGCGCATTAAATTATAATCATGGTACCTTTGATAACTATATACACGTTTAATCCTGCTGCAATTCTTTGCACCAGTCCTAAGTCAGGAATCTGATCTTCAGATGTTGTCGTCTGTTTATGTGATTCATAAGTGTTTCTCGTTTATCGTTTTTATATAGATTAGATAGTTGATTTTCTCGTTTGAATGATTTTACACTAAGAATCTTTGGGGTCCTTTATAGCTTGCTGTTCGATGTGAGCCAATGCTCCGTGTTGACGGCCGTACCTTGATATATAATGGTTTACTTTTATAAATTGTTACTTGGATCGATAGTTGTCTCCTTGGCACTTATACCACATCTTCCTATCAGAGATATTAATTAATTAATTAAAGTCGAGTACAGAGGAGAAATGCAATGTGTACAAGAGATAAACAATTATTATTTCGGTGTTTTCCCGTTCATGAACTGTTTGAAACACAGAAGGTTTATATGTGGATGCACTTTCTCTAAAAGTGTTTTGGAAAATTTTAAAGATTTCAGTTTGAGCGTTTTTTATAGAGGATAACCAAGAAAAGAGCCTCAGACGCATGAGATTAAAAAATTGTTATTTTCATTTAGAATAAAATGTTGGTTAATTTTACCTGTCACCACTTACACATGTTACATTTGTTGTCTAGGACAGAATTGAATAATGAAATCATATTGTTGTATTGTTTTGTAGATAAATGTAACAACTGCTGTTTCGGTTAAGGACATTAAAACTAACCGAGAAATAGATATGTTATACGTTGAATTAAGGGCATACGATACAGTTACAGGGAAGGTAATGACGTTGCTAACGTAAAATGTTATTTTCGCGACGTCAAACTATGACATATCGGGAAAAGATGCATTTTTCGACTGATTTTTATCATTCAAACTGATTTAATTTGAAAACGAGTGCATGGACCCCTATTTTTTAAAACAGCAATTTGTTTCATTTTGCAAGGAGATTATGTGACCCAAATTTTATAAAACTGTAAATAGCGCATTTTTTTAAATTTTGATAAACATGCAGCAAAAAATGACGTTTTTTCCTCTATTCATTAATATTTGATAAATATAGAGTTATTTCGGAATAAAAATTACATAATTTTCAATGATACTTATAAAATACAGAAATTACCGATTATTTAACAAAAAACAATTTGTGTTTATCTTTTAAAGCAAAAAAGTTACGTCGTCCTTTCGAAAAAGAAAATACGGACACAAATCTGAATTTTGAGCAAATATACAAAATTTCGACCTCATTTTACTCAAAAAGTAGCACATGAAGGTATATTTTTTATGACATATTTGATTTAATCAGGTAAAAAATAGCCTATATGCAAATTTTCATTAACTTGTAAATACAGGTTCAAAACTGTATCGTATGCCCTTAAGACAAGGTTAATGTAAAAGCGTTTTTCAGTACTCATATAACGCGTATGGTTCTTTGTGATAAGACTTATGAATGCATTCTGTTTCAGAACTCGGTTTTCGGAAATTGGTCGATCAATTTGTGAAATGCAAAAATGATAAAATAACGGATATCTATTCAAAAACTGATTATGCTAAAGGGAGTCCCAAGGTAGTTATCTATAAATAAATCCAATTACATTTTTTGACCGACATTTGTTCATGTTGTCTTTAGAGCCTCAACATGATTGTCTTTTAGGTACTTTAAAAAGAGGTGAGTAAAAGAGAAACCAAACTTGACCTATATTTATTTTAGTAGGCAATAGTCAGATAAAGAGATGATATCAGCTTCCCAATTATGAAATTTCCATTTCTATGTAACAACATACCAGCAGCGCATGCATACGAAGAATATATCTCCCAATCAGTACGATATTGCCTGGCCTGTATTTCCTATCATGATTTCCTTGATAGAGAGTTGCTTCTCACAAGGAATCTGTTCAACCAAGAGTTCCAAATGATGAATTTGAAGTCATCCATTCGTAAAATTTACAGACGCCATCACGAGTTGGTTGACCGTTATGGAATATCCGGATCCATTTCACAGATGATATCAGATGTGTTCCTCTTGTCGTAACTACAATCCCGTGCCCTTTTCATGATTTTGACTACCGAATTAGACTATTTGCCGTGTTTGTAATAACACGAGCAACACGACTGGTGCCACATATGGAGCAGTTTCTGCTTACCCTTCCAGATTCCCTGCGATCACTCCCCGTTTTGGGTGGGGCTCGTTTTGGTTAGTCTTTAGTTTTCTATGTTGTGTCTTGTGTACTATTATTTGTCTGTTTGTCTTTTTCTTTTTTAGCCAGGGCATTGTCAGAGTTTTTCGATCTATGAGTTTGACTGTTCTATTGGTACCTTTTGCCTCTTATACATACTCATCAGTATAGTTGTGTGAGACGTTTTAGGTTACAATTGTAACTTTTGACGAGTTGACATAAAAATCCATCAGACATGCTAATTTTACATACTTACGTGGTTTGGATCAACTAATGCTTATTTACGTTTTACGCTAAGTTGTATCTGCAAAGGCAGTTTTTGATCAGTTTAGAAACAGCATGAGTATCGTAATGTGAAACTGGATAATGGAAATACCATAAGAGAACAAAATTGATATCGGTTAATGAAAGGTACGGACGATCATACAAGAGGGTCTGGACTGGACTCACAGAATAGAGAATTATTGGTAAAATTGTAGAATAAATTAAAAAAATTGTTAGAATAGAAAAAATCGGCAGAAATAATAAGGAATAAAGAATCCTTTAATATATAGAATAGAGAATTGGCAAACAAATATAAAGAAAACCATGACCTTAAAAGTTAAAGAATACAGAATTGAAGGACTCACCATCAAAACCTTCATTCAATGACAGCAGGTGACATAATCAAAATAAATGGACGTTTCAATGTACAGATGAATGATAAATAAGAATGGATTGCAATTAAATTGATTTTATCACATGGCAGATCTGTCAATATCATCCCCTGTGCATTCCTATCAATTTAAATTAATGTCTGGTAATGTCATTATCTGTTGTATTTGTTTCCAACTTTTGTTGATATAATGGTGTGATCGTTACTCAGCAGAATATATACATTGTCATTATATATTTATCATAGTGATACCATTGATCTAGTGTCTCCTCCTTCCGGTTGCAGTTGTGACTTAATGATTAAGTACACATTGGCTCTAGTAGTACCTCTTCAACGTTTTAGTAACCTGATAATGACCGGAAACAAAACAAGCACAATAGTCATTAAGATGCAGGATTTGTAGCATAATTTGTCAACGCTAATGGACATTAAGCTATTCTCAATTCCTTCCTGTAGTGGTTTTTAATTTCACACTACACAAGTCCATGTCTTTTCATAACATACATGTCATATTGTAACGACCATACTTGTAATCAAAACAAAGTGAGGATGAATATACCGAGATAGAACTATAATACTAAATTCATCAATAAACGCAGTGAACTGTCCGAAAGGAAATAATGAAGTAATACAAACCATCATTGCTTGGTTCTTCATCCCTTTTTAATGAAGTTAAAAGTGATAGTGTATGCCGTTCAGTATACCTCCATGTATACACAGATTTGTTACAATATAGCTGTATACTATTTCAAACAAATATGTGATATTTGATTTTATACATGTATCTTTTCCGTTTGTCCCCAATATTTCATTGCGGTATAAAAATACAGTCACTTTGCCTTTGGCTGTGCATGATGTATAAATACGCCGGAAAATCTGGTCAGATAGGGTACGCTATATCTGTTGCCACTTGAAATTAGTATTTTACGCTCTCTGCGCGCTGAATAACCGTGTATTAAATAGCTTTTCGAGTGGTCTTGTTGCACGGAACTTATAATATCCAACGCACTCAATTTTTGCCGAGGCGGTCTAAATTTCATGCTCTACATTTTCGAATTATGACCCACTTTTTTTATACGAGACAGGTTCTACATGATGATCCCCCAATGTTATTTGAAAACATTTGTTTTGCTAAATTTGCGTAATATTATCGTATGCTTCCCAGATATACATTTGCGGGAAATTGAATGCCTTTTATTATGTTTTAGAGAAAATTTGCTGAATTCAAATGTTTCAGATTTTTTCCTGACGAGAACAAATTGATAATAAATCTGAATGATATGTTCTATAGATTAGGTCGACCTAATGTGAAGGTAATAATTTTACTGCGCTAGATAGAAGTTCCGACTTCGAGAGAAGGCCATGCTGTGGGCCCTTTATGTAGTGTCCAAGTAATAACATTATCACAAATATTTTGCCAACATAATCGCATAATAATTAATTGTTTTAAAAAAGAAAATCAAATAAACAAAAACACAGTCCTAGATTATCAAATAATCATATAATCATGAAATATTTGGTATGGTAATCCAATTAATACTATAAAAACGGCCAAATTATCGCAGATTTAAGAACCCCAAGAGAAGGCTCATTTTCGGATAGACTTACATTTTGCAACAGACCACTTATGACCACTATACATAGAGTTGTTGGTAGGGATGTTTAACAATAATTCAATATTTCATAGAACAATATTAAAGGACAGATAAGGAGAAAAACAATGAAACAAATATACAATACTATTATATTTAATGATTTTGAATAAAGTGGTTGTATAGTAAAGGCCTAAGTGAGTGATTGTACAGTAACTTCTCAAGCGAAAGTGCATTAAACAAAATTCCGATATAATGACAATGAATGTTTTCAATTTTATACAGGGACATCGACTATTAAACTTTCAGAGGTGTAAGATTATTTATTTCTTATGCAGCAAAAATACTGCAATCTGATTGATTAATTACCCCGGTGTAAATAACACCCTACCCTGGTTCACCCCGGGATAAATAAAATTTTGCCAAAAATTTCAGAATTTAAAAATTTTTTTTTTTGCCAAGATAAAAAAAAAAAAAAAAAAAAAAAATAATCAAAATAAAATGTTTAAATTAAAAAAAAAAAATAATTTAAAAAAATTTTACAAAATATTTAAAAAAAAAAATTTCCGGAAAACTCAAAGAACACAAAATTTTTCTGATTTTTTTCCAAAAATTAAATAAAAAGTATTTTACATTGCGCAGCAACATGGACATTGAAAAAATGTTACACTGTAAATTTTTCATTACCATTTTTTCAATTTTACATCCTGGTTTCAAAATGAGTAAAGGAAATGTTCATAAGAAATAAATTCGTTATCTTGGTGTAATCAGGGGTGTACGGAATTTTACACCGTTGTTGAAAATTCATACACCCATTCGGCTGCGCCTCAGGGTGTAAGAATTTTCAACAACGGTGTAAAATTCTGTACACCCCTGATTACACCAAGATAACTAATAATATCAGAAAAGCTTCATATGTTAAAATTTTTGTATTTAAAATGAGTTTGTCTATGTTAAAGGAATATTAAAGGTAGGTTCTGTAAAATAAGTTGATCGGGTTGAAGCAAGAGGTTACAACTGCAAAATGAAGAGATGATGTGTAGTCAGAAAATTAACCTTACAAAAGGCTTCATACGACTCTTTATTTATTTGTTGAAAGGACTCTTAAACATGCAGATATGATAGCAGTTTCCCAACATTTAACGCATCCATTCTGACTGGGCCGTTCTTAGTATTTATACACCTCACAAAGTCAAATAGACGCGCCTGGCAGGGGTTTGAGCACATATTGTTAGAAACTTGGGTTTCAACTCCCTCAGGCAAAGTTTCAATATTCGGCTTTGAGCGTTCTTCTTGAAGGTTAATCTAAAAAAAAAACTTTGGATGCATGAAATTTACTTCCTGTGGTTTTCTAGTTTTCATTTTGTGTGCATCGAATGAATAATAAAAATATGTTTAACAGATTAAATAACATCTCATCGAAGCACACCAACAAAAGGTTGAAAATTATTTAACAGTTCGAAAAGACAGCTTTCGAGTTTGTTCTACAACGGAAAAAACTCGTCAATTATGCACGCATGATGACGTCATCAACCAGATAGATGGGATCGCCTGTTTCCCTGCACTATTAACATTCATCAAGCGTCTTGGTGATTGTCGTTGTGTAGGATTAACTTGAAATAATGTTTGTTCTGTAGGTACTTTATCCCCAAGTTCCCTAATGACAGTAGCGCTGATTGTCATTTATGATAATCAATTTGCCGAATGATTCGTGCGTGCAATATAGCATCATAGTTTTACAACCACTCGCTCAACATGGGAACGAAAGTGACGATGCCCCTAAACGCACGAATAATGTTCACTAATACCAAAGTTTTTCACGGAAATCCATCGAACTCGAAAGTTGTCTTTTGAGTAGGCTGAATTAATCTCTCGCCATTTGTTTTCTTCTTTATTATGTTTTCCTGTCTGTTTTCCCTCTCGTTTACTGGCTTTATTTTTTTGAGTTTAAGTTTTTTAAGTTTGTGTTAAGGGAGTTTGTTGTGGTTTCATTGAATTGAAAGTAATTATTAATGTCTTTTATGATGTGAACGTTTTAATATTTGATACTGCCAAATATGTTTTTGACCAAAATTTCGTGGTTCATCAAACATGGAAATGTCACAGTGTTGTTACCAGGACAACTTTTTTATTTATAGTATCTTTATATGGTAGTAAACTATGCTTTTATAGTACACAACTTACACTAAAGTTTAGGTCATGAATATTGTTATTCATTTACAAATATTCAATAAAACAATAAAGCTTAAAGTTAAAATGAAATTTTAAAATTTAATGTGCAATAATATTCGTGTTGTCAAAAAATTCGACAGGTTTCAAAAAACGACAGTAAAATTTAACAATTTGATTGAAACAGATACGGCTCATATTTCACTAATGAATTTTATTATCTCTAACTAAAGATAAAAGGAACCTACATCAACTTTAGTGTTACTTAATCCATTAAATACTTTATATTCAGTATGTCGTAATAGTCAATAAACCAAGAATCAGCACTAGTAGTTGTATAACAACTATGTATTTTATGACAAATAGTAACATAATATCAATAGAATAAATTATCGTGTTCACGCAAAAAATCGTTTTGTGTTCACTCGGATTGTTATGTTAGATGATGAAATTGCAGTAACTTGCTACCCTTATCATCATGTCATGAATCTTCATGAATAAATATTATCGTTTCACTTTATTCCTTTCAGACGTTTCCAACTTGTTCTATATAAAGAAATGCCTGCATAAAGTATGAAATCTGACCGCTATTTCCATTGGTTTGATGTGTTGAGCTTTTGATTTTAACATTTGATAAAGGACTTTCCGTTTTGAATTTTCCTTGCAGTTTGGTATTTTTGTTATTTAACTTTTTTCTATATAATTCATCCTTTGCCTGGATGGTTCTCCTATATTCGGATTCCCACATGTTGTTACGGGATTTCAAATTTATAAATTATGGTTATCAATATATACGTGTGTGGTCCTTATTCAATAGGAGCGTTACCTTTTGGTGTCATTATTAGCTAATATGACCCAAAATAAGATATTCCAATAATTTGGTCGTTGTCAAAACTATTCCCCTTTATAACTAATACCTAAATGTAGCTAAAATTGCCCGAATTCAGCATGGGTGGTACCTAGTTAAGGCTAAAGATCTTACCTGGGCAAAAGCGTTCGGAATGTTGAGATATACCTGTTTTCTATTTTATACCAAACCTGTCAGAAGACTTTTTCTGCAGTAATTGCCCTGAATAACAAAACAATCCCTTCTAAATTGTTCAGGTTATGCCTATTATATTGAAACTTAAACAGATAGACAGAAATTGTTAATAATCAGCAAAATGTCCAAAATCGTAGGTTGATTCCTTATGAAATTGAATGACGAATTTTACCATTTGTTTAATGTATTTTACTTTTATCTTAAAAACAATAGATCGATAATAACTTGAAAAAATTATCAGCAAACAGGATCTACAAATCAGTCAATATGTCAGAAGTCGACGGTTAATTCAATATTGGAGTTACCGTAAGCGGGTTATTTTCACGGAGTGTAAATTTTCACTTATTTTCGCAGATAGAACAAAATCGCCGAATTAAATTCCGCCAATTTAAAAGTGTACATTATCTTGAAAACACTAAAATATTACAATATTAGACAGCAAAAGTGATCATCAATACAGAACTACAAATAAATCAACATAGCCAAAATCGTTGGTGGGGTTTCTACAATTTCTTGTTAACTATCTTGAAAACCACAACTGACCATAAAAAAGAAACACTGCATAACTAGGGGTAATTTATTCATATAAAAGATGATTTTTTCATACTTTTGTTATTTGACCAAAAATGTATCAAGTAAAGACATAGCTGAAATTGTCAGAAGCCTCCATAAAAGAGTTATTTCCCTTTTTTTATGATGAAATTTAACCCATTCTTTGGCATATTTAAGTCAAAACTGTAATATGGAAAGAAAAATTACTAGCCACTTTGAAAAGGATACTTGACACAGAGATTCAAAATTGAGTGATTATAAAGTTAACTAACCGTTGCACGTACTTTTTGTATGCCTGGAGGCACATAGGGCAAGGACTAGATCTTTCCACTCATCTCTGTTCTGTGCTTTCTTTTCTATCTCGCCCTAGCTGACTCTATTGTCTATCATTTCAGATTCAATTGTTCTCCTCCATGTCCTCAGCTGGTCTTCTTAGAACAAAGTCAACCATTAACCTTCCTTTTTTTGTTAAGCAAAGTCTCCATGGTGTTAGATCCTGCTGTTTCATGGAGGTATTCATGGATGATCTTACGTTGTCAGAATGTCCTATCTGAGGGAACCGTTGTGAAAACTGGAAAGCTTGATAATGTTCTTTTCTGTCATTCTCCACCATCATTCTTCCCAATATAGCAGCACTGATAGTACACAACTGTCATATAATCGAACTATGGTGTTCTTACTGATGTTGCTGAATTCAGATGTGACTTACTTTTGCAAATGCAGTTCTTGCTTTTCCTATTTTGATACGGACGTCATTGTCGGCTACTCCTTCCTGTGATACTGTGCTGTCCAAGTAATTGAAAGATGTCATGAAGTGCATTCCACGTGTCTCCCATTTAAATCTGAACAAGAGACCAGAAGGTGTTCAAAGGCACAACTTCTGATTTCTTGATTTTGATATTCAGTCAAATCATACTTGGATTGTTTGTAATGTTGGTGGTTTTGTCTCTTTCCTTTACTTAAACCTGCCTGTTCTTTTCTGAGTTTGCTGTCAATTTCTGTTTCAATGTCTATTAGTATGTTGCTGAAAATGCCACTTTCATTGGTAATATAATAAGGGGATTCCCCTCCAGTTATGGTGGTTTGTGAAATAGCATGTCTTTGCCAATCTTATAATGTTTCCTTCTGTCCAGTTGTTATTTATCTTGATATACCAAGTCTTTTTAAATGGCAGGCGTAGAATGTTCACTGGATCTCTTGTAAATAGCTGTGCTGATAGCCTATCGTTTCCTTTGACTTTATTGTTTAAGGTTCTTAACTGCTATAACAATCTCTTGAAGGAATTTCAATGTTTACTTCAAGATCGTGTCCTATAATCGGTATGTTTGCTGTTGTTTGTGGTTCGTTCTGACCTATATTATACTTCTTTTAAATGTTCATTCCATCTACTCTCTTGTTCTCTTTCATATATTTTAAGATGACCCTTTTTGTCTTTTACTGTTATGCTGGTGTTTTTGTGACCACACAGTTGTTTGTGATTTGATAAACATCCCCTTTCTTGGCTCTGAAGCAGCATTTACTGGTCAGTCTTGTGTGGACGTGGCGCGCGTCTGGCGTATTAAATTTTTAACCAAGGAACCTGTTGTTGGCTATTAATCTTTTGTTTCTCTGTCCTATATTTTCTCCCATTTATTTGTATTGCTGTAGTCCTTTCGTGTAATAATGTCATTTTAATGTTATAATTAAAATTTTCATTACAGCGGGAGGTTTGGCATGCCACAAAACCAGGTTCAACCCACCATTTTTATCTTAAAATGCCCTGCATCAACTCCGGGAAATGGCCATTGTTATATCATTGTTCGATTCTGTGTGTGTTACATTTTGATGTTGTGTTTCTTTTGTGTCGTGGTTCTCTTATATTTGATGCGATTCTCTCGATTTTGGTTTATAGCTCGGATTTGTTTTTTTTTTCCCTATGGATTTATGAATTTCGAACAGCGGTATACTATTGTTGCCTTTGTTTACTGCCTCTATCGTCACACCTTCAATGAATTCTTTTCTATTTTTTTTCTAGTGGAAGGTTTCTTAATTTTTCTTATAACAGTTAGAGTATTGACAATTAATCTAGCTTTCAGTTTATCTGACTGTGTATGGCATATATTTTTTATTTATTTCTTCCCTGTTTTCAATCACATTACATGTCTCTGTTTCGATCAATCTTTTTTTTCAATCAAAGTTTTTGTCTGTTGGAACATTAAATTTGTTCACTCGTCATTTTAAACATTTTTTTTTTCACTTTTCTCATTGTTTAGCTACAGTTTCACTTTCGTCCATATTGGTACGATTTTTCTAGAAGTTGAAAACGGTTCTTCCGTTCTAATTTGAAGTCATGATTCGTTTTAATCTGAGTTTCCCTGTGTCAAATCTATCAATCCTGTTAGGTGTTGATGCTTTATAAAGTTTAAGATAAATATTTGCTGTGACAAGATGATGGTCACTTCCTATATCAGCGCCTCGCCTTACTCACGCGTCTTGTAAGGATCTTCGACGATTATCATTAATTGATACGTGGTCACGCTGGTTTGTATCTCTGTTTCTAGGTCATACCCAAGTCAGCATACCTCCATGTGTGGAAACAATGTTCCACCTATTACAAAATTGTTCAGCCAACAGAGGTTTACTAGATAGTCTCCGCTCTTGTTCATGGTTCCACATCCATGTTTCCTCATTATTCTATCAAATCACGGTTATTATGTCCTTTTTTTGCATTGAAATTTTCCATGGGGAATATTATGTCTTTTTTGTAGATGATTGTACCTTCTGTATTTGTCAAGTGTTTGCCACACCCTGTGCACATGCCATCACTTATTCCTAGTATGTGCAGCTTGTTTTCCCACATTTCTCTCAACACTAGCTTTTTTTCTGTCCCGTACAGGGAACGGACATGCCAAAATCCCATTTTAAGTTTAATTCTCATATTCAGGATACTTTTCATGTGACCAGCTTCCTGTTGGCCTATGCGAAATATTCTGCTGATATTCTAATGTTATGCGAAAAGGTGTTTTTTTCTAATCCTTGTTTCCGCAATCATGTACTGTTTTGAGAATTTTCAGGACAAGAATAAAAAACAATAACGAATATTTATTAAACGTAAAACTACAAAATCAATAACAAAAATTTAATACACAAATTATGTATTATAAAATGGTACAAAACAACCTCTGAACATGTGAGTCTCTCTTTGGGACAAACACACTAGTAGACTTTGGGTAGTTTACGAGACAAGTTATTCCCTTTTAAAAGTAAAATGTCAGTAGTTTTTATGATAAATGCAGAAATAAAAAACAGCGCTTCATTTTTTCACATAACTGCGCATTCTTCCTCTCCACCCTTTTTCCCTGGTGTCTTTTGTCCGTTCAAGGACTTCCCAAGTCCCATGAATAGTGATGACATTGTTCCTTGTAATGTTTCCATCATTCCCGGGATAAGTGTGTTAAAATCGGCCTCCTTGTAGAACTCTTTCTACAAAACAAAATATTTGAAAATTAACATTTATTCGTGTAGTTATGACAAAGATTTCCACAATTTCTTTTGACGATGGTTTAATGTTATTTGGAAATGGTCAATGGAAGATAACTCTTATCTATTTCAATGTCGCATCATCAATTTTCGATGAAATAAATATTTACATTTTATAAAGATGGTGTGGCAGTTGTTTTCCATTTGTTCCGTTTATTGATAACTTTTAATTTTGTCAGTTTTGGTGGACTTTTCCTTTTTAATTTAGCCTTGTAGTTCAGTTTTTTGGTTTTTTATTGAAAAGATTTATCAGTTTTAATAAATACTTTAATAAACTAGTCAACTTCTGTAATCCATCTGTAAGCTTAGTTTCAAACATTAAAAGAACACATTATAAATGTGCGAATAAAATTGAGAATGGAAATGGGGAATGTGCGAATAAAATTAAGAATGGAAATGGGGAATGTGCCAAAGAGACAACAACCCGACCATTGAAAAAAAACAACAGCAGAAGGTCACCAACAGGTCTTCAATGTAGCGAGAAATTCTCGCACCCGGAGGCATCCTTCAGCTGGCCCCTAAACAAATATATACTAGTTCAGTGATAATGAACGCCATACTAATTTCCAAATTGTACACAAGAAACTAAAATTAAAATAATACAAGACCAACAAAGGCCAGAGACTCCTGACTTGGGACAGTCGCAAAAATGCGGCGGGGTTAAACATGTTTGTGAGATCTCAACCCTCCCCCTATACCTCTAGCCAATGTAGAAAAGTAAACGCATAACAATACGCAAATTAAAATTCAGTCCAAGAGAAGTCCGAGTCTGATGTCAGAAGATGTAACCAAAGAAAATAAACAAAATGACAATAATACATAAATAACAACAGACTACTAGCAGTTAACTGACATGCCAGCTCCAGACTTCAATTAAACTGACTGAAAGATTATGATTTCATCATATGAACATCAGCCACAATCCTTCCCGTTAGGGGTTTAGTATCATACCATCATAACATATATGAGAAGAACATAACCTGTGTCATGCCAACAACTGGGTTTTGAATAAATGTGTTTAGTTCCGATGCAAAGACCCTATAAGTGAATCAATATTAACGCCAAAATATGCAATCTTTAATGACCTGACAACAGTATCGTAACTATATCCCTTCTTAATAAGTCTATTCAAAGGTTTTGTTAGTTTTTGAGGTGAATACTGACACCTTTGTGCTTTATAAAGAATATTTCCATAAAAAATTGGATGTGAAATACCTGAACGTATAAGAAGTCTGCATGTTGAGCTATATTTACGAATGATGTCCTTATACCGATGATAAAATTTAGTAAATGTTTTAACTAGTTTGTGATATCGAAAACCCTGGTGTAATAATTTTTCAGTAATACATAAATTTCTCTCGTTAAAATCTAAAACATTGTTACATACACGAGCGAATCGTACAAGTTGAGATATATAAACACCGTAAGATGGTGACAACGGAACGTCACCATCTAAAAATGGATAATTAACGATAGGAAATGAAAAATCATCTCTTTTATCATAAATTTTAGTATTCAGCTTTCCGTTAGTGATATAGATATCAAGATCGAGGAAGGGACAGTGGTCATTGTTAGTATTAGCTTTATTTAAAGTAAGTTCAGCAGGATAAATTTCTTTAATATACATACTGAAGTCGTCATTATTGAGAGCCAAAATATCATCCAAATATCTAAAAGTATTATTAAATTTGTTGATCAGATGTTGTTTCGATGGGTCTTTGCTTATTTTTGTCATTAATTGTAACTCATAGCAATACAAAAACAGGTCCGCAATAAGTGGTGCACAGTTAGTTAGAAGCACTTTTCTGGATTTACTTTCATCAGGATCGTTCAAAGCCAAATATTTTAAAACAAATGATGAATAAAGCTAACAACAAAAAATGCCCAATTCATATATTATCATCTTTTCTTGTATTACGTCAGGATAATGACCGGTGCTTTCCACTCGTTTGATGTGTTTTAATTTTGATATATGATACTGGATTTCCATTTTCAATTTCTTAGAGTTCGGTATTTTTGTTGTTTTCCTTTCTGACAAAGGGATTTGAAACCTTATTCATCAAATAATTTCTAAATTTATCTGCGAAAAATTTAAGGACAGTTTCATTAAAATCATGTCCGAAGCACTGCTAACTAATGGTACCCTATAAACAGTTGGAGAGGTAGCGCTATATTACCAAAAAAGGACATTTAAATAATAGCGCCAAAATATATCTAATGTCAAATTGACTGAGGAGTTTCATTTGCTCAATATAATTTGTTTATGGTATGTATTTATTTTACTTACAGATTTTTTTTCAACTTCGGGGGGCAAATCTCCTAGTTCATCGAATGCAGCATTGAGTTCTAAAATTTTCATTTTTCTTGCTTCTGAGATTTTATGAGTTTCACCTTCTTTCTCTTCGTCATCCAACCTTAATATGTGTTTCATGACCTCTAACTGTTTTTCTCTTCTTCTTGTTTCTTTCGTACTAATTGTGTGTCTGTTTTCTGCGATCCATTCTTCGAGCTGAAAAAAGGTTAACATAAAGTTAGCATTGAAATATTGTTGTATAACTTAGATCCAGAAGGTCCTGGTTATATAGTTTGCAATTTTTATTCCTATCTGAAAATGATATGAAGATATGGCATTATAAGCTGTTGACAAAGTTCAAAATAGACAGAAATTAAAGCAGCTTACTCAGAATTTTGTCTTACATTTTTATTTCATATATTTATGAAATATTCTATATTTATTTGCGAAGCAAGTAAAACTACCTTCTTACATTGGGAAATACCCTTATGCTATTACTTGATTTGTGTATAACATAACAATTTTCAAGTTCAATATATCAGTGTAATATTATGCCATTACAAAAACTTAGAAGCCTGTATAACCATTGGAAACTAAAAATACCTCACGTAGGGTTTTAAAGAGGTTCGTAGTTAGCAGTACAAAATTCCAGTGCTTTTATTCCTACTCGAACTACTTTGTAAAACCTATCTATCAAGAGTTATCGTTATTTGTTCTTGTCCTGCAAATGCTCGTAATATTTTCGATTGGAAGTCAAGCAAACAACTAACAATCAATCTTTTGCGATTGTTTTTGGATTCAAAATCAAAAAATCAAAGTTGGTATTTACTGATTGTCTTTTATATAATTCAAAATAAATGTATTAAAAAAAACAAGTTTGAGCAAAAAATAATGATTATTTTCATGATAAATCTGACCTCAAAGGGATTCCAAAAAGCAAGAAAACAGTTATATGTGAAATTAAATGAAAAATTGTATCATCTTACTGCTTCTGCATTAGCTTTGGTTGGTGCGTACATCAAATTCTTATTGACCATACTGGTCATCATGGGAATAATTTCTGGAGGTGTGTCTTTGTCCACTGAAACAAAAGAATAGTTAAAAGAAAGAATTTTGAAAATTGGCGAAACGCAGAACTTCGAGAAAGATCGGAGATCCGACAACCTTGCTTCGGAAGTTGGCCTAGATATGACTTTGGAATTGAAGGACATGCATCACATTACAGGAGATATTCTTACCTCGTCATTTAAAACTTACTCTCAATCTGTTTTGGAGTTATGCAATATCATTTGTATTTACTCTCATGTTTGCTTAGAACTGAATTAGAAATGGAATCGGTAACTTTTCTCATATTAGCAATTATTTTCAATCTGTTGTGAAGATATACAATATCATTTGTTTTAAAAATAGTAAATTATATTATGCTGTTTATTTTCTATTTGAAATATTTTATCCTTGGTTTTGTTCATTTTTGAAGGTCATACATTGTACTGTAATAGTTCTTTGGTCCGGTGAAACATTTTGTCGTCGGTTCCAGTAATGCATATTGGATGTCAAAAAGTCGTGATATTTCTTTTTATGAAGAGATGAAATAAACGCTACATGTTCATGAACGACCTATAACAGATGTTTATGGTAACGGTAATGGATGGAATTTTGTACCTTTAGGTTTGCTTCCAGGCGTTGTAGTCAGATTTACTTTTCCGTTAGGTCCTACTAAACCATCAAAAAGTTTGCTAAAATCACCGTTGAAATCTTCATCAGAGTCTTCCGAATCCTCTTTTTCTTGACTCTTTTTCTCATCATCGATCATCACTGAGCAGATGCTTGTCTTGGAATATTTTGTATGCTCCAGCTGTTGTTTTATTTGTCCTCGAAAATGATGGCTACAATTGAATGTAGAATGAAATAAATGAACGATATAGACAACTATGTGTAAGTTTTTCAATATTGTACAATATTATAAAGGTTACACACTATTTTTTTAGACAAACGACTTTACCTAATCTTTTTAACAAAAAGAATTTGACTTTAAAACATTATTGAAAAAGATATTACAACTTGACCTTCTACCATTTAGAGCTTTAAATTCTTTGTAAATTCGAAAGTCCGATCAAAATGCATATGCGAGCTATCAATATTCATTATAACTCATTTTGTATCAAAAACAGGTGACGTTGTAACAATTCAGTAACATTGTGTTGCTCGTTCTGAAAACGTACATATTTAAATACTTACATTCTCGGCATTCTCGAACGCCATTTTCTGCCATTTCCTTATCCGTTTAATTTGTTCTTTAGATAGTCTTAGATGATCTGAAAAGGAATAGCAATTGTTTCTGTATTAATTTTATCGAGAAAAATAAAAACAATATTATGGGTACTGGTGTATCATATTAAATCCTTTTTCTTTTAATTTTACAATTATCCAAATTCTAAACGTTATTGAGTATGTATGGCACGCCTTTATTATATTAATTCAATTTCGAGATATCTTATTTAGTTAAATAAGATATCTTATAAACTAATTGAGATATCTTATAAACTTTTAGAGATATCTTATATATTAATTGAGATATCTGATTTATTAAATAAGATATCTTATATATTTAATAAGATATCTTATTAAAATGTTTATAAAGATATCTTATTAAATATATAAGATATCTTAATTAAAATATAAGATATCTCTATTAATTTATAAGATATCTTATTAACTATATAAGATATCTTTTATATAGTTTATAATAGAGATATCTTATTTACTTAATAAGATATCTCCATAAGTTAATAAGATATCTCTATTAGTTTATAAGATATCTCTATTAATTAATAAGATATCTCTATTAGTTTATAAGATATCTCTATTAATTAATAAGATATCTTATAAAGTATGTATTTAAAAGATATCTTTATAAAGAAGTAATATATCTTATATACTTTATAAGATATCTTATTAATTAATAGAGATATCTTATTAACTTATAGAGATATCTTATAAACTAATAGAGATATCTTATAAACTAATAGAGATATCTTATTTACTTTCAAATTAAATAAGATATCTTATAAAAATTAAAGATATCTTAATACTTAATAAGATATCTTGTTAAATAAATAAGATATCTTCAAATTTGAATAAATATAAAAACGGCGTGCCATAAGTATGTACTGTATATACCATGGTTCTTTGAAGTTAACATACTTTAACAAACGAATCCGAAGGATGAGTTTGATTAAATATGTTAATGAGTAAGACACATGGTATATAAAACTGGTAATATAAATAAAAAGATTGACTTGAACTAACATAATAAACCGTTTTATCCAATGAGATGGAAGCTCGTGAAAGTCAGCTATGCGCCCTGTGTATGATCGGGTGGCTGCTTTAACAACTATTATTATTATTATTATTATTATTATTATTATTATTATTATTATTATTATTATTATTATTATTATTATTATATATAGAAAAGAAATATTCATTTGACCATGTAGGTCAAATTTTCGAAATGTTCCGTAACATGATGCAGACAATTCGGACACCTTACACTCCTCAATTTCAGAATCGACTAAGCTCTCCATCATTATCTTCGATTCTTCATCAGGGTACTTATATTACAAACATGCTTTAAATAATGATTGAAAGGTTTTAAACATCACTCGCAAAAGGTGTTTCTCCAGTTTTTCAAGGCTTGGTAAACATTTTCGGAATTTTGCTTTGACCGATGCAGACGATTTGCACACATAATTACACCCTTCAATTTGAGAATTGACTAAGCTGTCCGTCATGGAATTTATATTTAATCATTAATTCTCCATCGGGGCTGTATAGCTAGTAATGCCCGCGTCACACTGTCCCGATTTTTATATACGATGGACACCCGAGTGCGAAAATTGTAAGTTCGTACGAAGTTGGTCCCGATCTCGTTAAAATACCCAAAAGTGACCGAAGCAAGTACGATGAATAACGAAGTCTATACGAGGGTGCCGAAAGTATATACGATAGCAAAAGATGGACATACGAAGGTTAACCGAAGACGGTATTTAAGCTTCATATCTCAGCCGAAGCCTACAAGATGGATCACGAAGGCTACACGATGGATTACGATGATGGCGCGATGGCCCTACGATGTCTGTACAGCTAACGATGCATTTAAATTATATGCCGAAGCCATCACGCGTTTTAAATTGTTTGATCAATATTGAATATACATTATATTGTACATTTAATTTTTGGTTTAATCATAAGACGGAAGACCGTGGGTATTTCCAGTTACTGAATAATTTGGTTGATTTCTAAAAAAATAGTTTATGTATCAAATATGCGTATTCAATTTACCATTTTCTGCATGTGTCATATACAAATATAGTGTCCATATTTGTCCCCAATATGTTACATACGAGCATTGCCTTGTTTGAACTGTAAAATGTGTGCACTAGTCTGAATAATCACCCATAAGTATGCCCATGTTTACTGGTCTATCTTAAAGGTAAGGTAATGGGTTCGTTGGTCCCTTTTATTCAAAAGGAAAGGAAGGATGTGGGAAAAGCAACAAATGCGGCAAAATATGACACATAGAAAACAAAATGTTTATGGAGTAAACATTCGTGTGACAACAACTCAGACGATACATAAAAAATCAGAATAATGAAGAAAAAGTTGGTTTCCCTATATACGTGTACCTGCAGTGGGGTGTTGCTAAACGGCGGAAACGGAAAACGGAACGGAATACGGAACGGAAACGGAAACGGAAAACGGAAACAGAAAGAAATATTTTTTCTTCTTTTTGGTTATTTTATCTACATAGGCATGTTTTATATAGTACTACACATGTTCACAAGAAAAAAACCCAGAGGAATGCATTTAAAATAAAAGATTTCAAAGCATAAAGTATTGAAATAATTACCAGGAGATGATGAGACTATGTTTTTTGAAATATTTGATAAGGTCATGCGTACGTCGTTCATGCGATTCAGGATAGTCTGTTCGACTTTTCTTTAAAAACAAAGTTTGATCAATGTCAAAAAGATAGCAACCCAACAACACAAAAAAACCCTCTTTAGGCCTAAAAAAGACTCGATTCTATAAATAGGTTGTGAAGTGATAAACTTTTGGGGAAATCCTTTGCATCATTTTTTTCTATGTTTCTTTTTTAAATGCCTTGAATCAAGATTAGTGATGTGGTGTATCTTGTTGCGTTGTTCTGCATTGGTGATTTTCGTTGTATTTTTTCTTGTATAATGGAAAGAAAACGTTAAAGAATCCTAATAGAACAATGATGTCTGGACAAAATCCGATATGAAAACCAGGAAACTAGAATAGAAACTTGTATATACTTTATTTTAATGAAAAAAAATTACAAAATCTCTCACTATTCAAAGCCTTTCTCACCCTTTCATAATACTCAGAGATTTGTATAGTTATTCCTTGCAATACTGCTGTATTTACATAGGAAAAGCATTATATCTCCTAGAATTGAAATCAATAAATACGAATTGATGTGTAGAGAGTGACAAACAATTAGTAGCCTACATGGATATGTGACTATTTGCACAGTGTCGTCACCAAGTTAGTCGTAGTCATGTCCTAAGGTTTTCAACATCAAATTGTCCACCATATGCAACTATTCCAGTCGTAATTACGTTCGATAACTCTGCATATTACTGGTTTAATTAGGATGTAAAATTTACTGGTTCCCCTATGAATGATTTAAAGAAAAATGAAAAATATAGTTATTTCACCTCGGTTAATTATAATATCCATTGGAGGTCTTTTTTTATGAATATAAAATAATATCGTAATGAATTTCATTGAGAATCGGACACCACTAATTAATCTACATAGGTATTGTCAAAACTTACATATCGTGATCAGGTGCCATATTTGTTTTCTTTGATCACGTCGATGTTATGACTAAATTATCTCCTTAATCTACCTAGTATGTCTTTGGCCATCATTATAGTTACAATAACGTGTCATATTTAATTGCAATATAAACAGTGAACTTAAATTATATTATTTGCATGGACAAAATAAGTGTCGAACATCGTCTACGTTTGAAAATTATTTGGTCGCCATTTTTTTCAAAATAATATAAACAAAAAAAAACAAAAACAGCATGTATCAGCTATACCTAAAAGAACAAATGTTTGATTATAGATGCTGAAGACAATGACTTAAAACGCGAGCATTCAAAGTTATTTGATTTTCAATGTAACAATCTTACAAAATATATTTTTACCAAGTCGGCCCACGCTGTCAATGTGGTCGCCATTTTGAAAAATAATACCAGATTTTCTGAAAATATCTAATTTTCAAATCAATTTGGAAGGGACATAATAAAAAATTAAACTATTGCACCTACGATATTTCAAATATTTATGAATATAGTAATAAGAACATATTCCCACAATTATTCCATCTGTTTTGTTTAAATCGCAATTTTATGTTTTACAAGACAGAAAATCAAATATTTATCGGAGTTGTATCGAGGCAACAAGACAAATTTTCAAAAGCATTTGGAAGGGAGAAGACCAAAAATTAAACTGTTCCAAAAGGCATAAATATCTTTCTAAATATATGAGGAATTAATATATATTCCCATTCTTTTTGTATCATGAACTCAAAGTAATTTATTTTATCGATTCCTGAAAGCCCCTGTGCATTTCTATATATTTTACTTGGGCTTGATACGGGTGATGTGTGACGTCACGAAAGTCACGTGATGACTGCTATAGTTGGATATGGCTGCTTTAAATATCATGTCGCTTAATTCTTTTCTTAAAATTCAAAGCCGTAAATTTTGTTTCATAATATTAAAATTGAAAATAGTTTCACTCATTCAGTATGCTGTTTTCCTATAGTATAAACTAAAGGCTGAGCAACACGAACTCCACCAAAAACTTAGGGTGATACCAGTTGCTCCGGAAGGGTAAAAAGATCCGGCTTCACATTGACACCCGTTAACATCGACATGTATTTATATTCATTCACACAAACGGAATATTGAAACTTGAAAGTTACTTTTATTAATATTGGTAGTCTTTAATGATTTTAGTGCTATGTCAAGACAACTGAAAACTCGTTCTGTTATGACGGAAATTATACTTTATTTTACACTATGTATCCGGTCGTTTGGATGTTTCTTTACTGGCCATACACCCGATTTTCCAAGATATCGCTGATATCATTTACTAAATTACACACCTGACCCAGAACAGTTCATTGAGATACCCCAGAATCAACGGCCTGTTGGACCTGTTTGATGTTGTTCAACGACTTTTCGCTTGCGTAAGCATAGGAATGAGTAAATCCAATATTGTGTTTTACCTGGTTTCCTGTAACTGTTTAATTTTGATTTAATAGTTTATACGGGGCTTAATCAAAATATGCAATACATATAACAGTGGCGGATCCAGAAATTTTCATAAGTGGGGGCCCACTGACTGACCTAAGAGGGGGCCCGCTCCAGTCACGCTTCAATGATTCCCTATATAAGCAACCAATTTTTTTCCAAAAAGGGGGGGGGGGGGGCGGGCCCCCTGGGATCCCCCCCTAAATCCGCCTCTGTATAATCCTTAACGATTTTTTTGGCGCAATCCTTGATGACAGCATGTATAGTTGCAACTGCGACATTTACGTAAATATATAAAAAGAAGATGTGGTATTATTGCCAATGAGACAATTCTCCACAAGGGACCAAAATGACACAGAAATTAACAACTATAAGTCACCGTACGGCCTTCAACAATGAGCAAAGCCCATACCGCATAGTCAGCTATAAAAGGCCCCGAAATGACAATGTAAAACAATTCAAACAAGAAAACTAACGGCCTTATTTATATAAAAAAAATTAACGAAAATCAAATATGTAAAACATAAACAAACAACCACTGAATTATAGGCTCCCAGCATGACTTCGGGGACAGGCACATACATACATAATGTGGCGGGGTCAAACATGTTAGCCGGACCCCATCCCCCCTAACCTAGGATAGTGGTATAACAGAACAACATAAGAACGAATGATAAAAATCAGTTGAAAAAGCTGTCTATTAAAAAACGCTATGAATAACCAAAACCTGATGTGAAAAACATGTCTAATCTTACATCGGACTCGAACTTCTTTTAAAATTAGTGTTAACGTGTGTATCGCTTCATATGTGTTTCTTTATTCTACGTTGGCTAGAGGTGTAGGGAAGGGTTGGGATCTCACAAAACATGTTTAACCCCGCCGAATTTTTTATCCTGTCCTAAGTCAGGAACCTCTGGCTTTTTTTAGTCTTGTATATTTTCAAAATTTAATCTCATTTGTATGTTTTTGGAGTTTAGTGTGAAGCCCATTCTCAATGAACTAGTACACAATTTTATTTAGGGTCCAGCTGATACCACCTCCGGGTGCGGGAATTTTTCACTGTGTTGAAGACCCATTGGTTGCCTTCGGATGTTGTCTGCTCTTTGGTCGGGTTGTTGTCTCTTTGACATATTCCCCGTTTTTATTCTCATTGTATTAGAATGTTGAGCTCTACATAATGTCCATTCACGTCAAAACGGTCAAATGACTTTTAATAGGAGTTATCGACCTTATATGACGAATTTTCTCACTTGCATGTTCGCCTGTTATACTTTTAATAGCAAAAATTACCATCAATACAAGATCTATTGATATTCACAGTACTTTATTAACCCCCTTAAATTCCGTCTATATAAAAATTTCTTTCCGTTTCCGTTCCGTTTTCCGTTTCCGCCGTTTAGCAACACCCCCTGCAGTGTTGGTATACGAGGCGCGTTTATGATTTTTATTATGTTATTTGATATGAAAAATTGACAAAAAATAATATTTTATTTGTAAAAGTAAATCCTGAGCCTGTAATACCTGCTCTTCTTGTTCCATTTGAATTAGTAGAAACAACGCTGTCGCCTTTCTTGTTCTCATAGAATCATATGATATGAGGTCCATGTTTTGTGAACGTCTTTCTTAACTGTCGCATTAGACTGACCAGTGCATATCGCGCATGGCACTTTAAATGTATTTAAGCGCGAAAATTAACTTACATTTAGCTGGATTTATTGTCGTCGTAGTTCCATCTTGTCACCTTCGTACTTTTATTGGATGGCTTCACGACAGGATTACGAAGTCTTCACGAAGTCGTGTTGCCATCGTAAGGCCTTCGGTTATCTTCGTGATTCATTCGTGTAGACTTCGTAATGTCAAAACAACCCGATGGAAACGATGGAAACACGAATGCAATACGATGTTCAAAGATGCATTCCCGGTTACATTACGATGGTGAGGATGGTGATACGAACTCAATACGAACCCTAAACATCGGACGCACCTTCGGGGATTTTTTAACATGTTAAAAAAGGAGTAGGTCCAGTAAGACCTCTTTTTGGCCCCAAAATATAGCAGTTTTACAATTTTTTTAAAATGTAAACTTTTAGTTATTTATTGGACAGTAGAATGCTTCTGCTACATAAATATGGCCTGTTTTTGACAATACAAAGCACATATATCGGGTACTAGCACCGTTAAGTCATGCTAAATAACTGAAATCTAAACTATTCTAGCATTTTAGTTAAATTTTAGACGGTTTTCGTGTGAAACGAAAGTGGCCGCATTCGTGTTCATCCTTTATATTAAAATGTTAGTTGTATTTGATGATAATACATAACATATATAAAGGTTGAGGATGAACACGGATGCGGCCACTTTCATTTTTGACAAAAACCATCTGAAAAATGACATTTTTCAGCGTCATTTTTCAGCAAATTTGGTAGATTTTTCCTATTAGAGCTGGAATCGGATCGTTTTTAATGACTAAATCAGTTAAAATTTTCTACATAAACTAATTGATTCAAATGAAATAGACACTTAAGTGTTTAAAAAGTGGTCAAAATCTTTCGTCAGATGAACCTGAAATTTGGGGCCAAAATCGGTCCTTACCGGACCTACTCCTTTAGAACCCTTCCCGAAGTTGTCCCCGAAGGCTAGAAAAAGTGGCCGATGGTTCTATGATGGTTAAAGATGGCTCTACGAATAGCCCGATCTGGATACGATCAGTCCCGATTTTAAAAATTTCCATAATCGTGTTGCCATCGGCGTAAAAATCGGGACAGTGTGACGCGGGCATAAAGGTAGTTAAAAACTTCAATCGATGCGTCATCCTCAGGGTACTTATATTAAAAACATGCTTTAAATAGGCTTCCAGTTCTGTAAAACATATCATTTGATTTATTATGATGATAATATTTGTATTTTTCAAAATACCCCTTCACCATCTATTAGACCAGTCTGTATATTATGAGACAATCTGGCCGATCGAAGGTTTTAGAGGTCACATAGCAATACGAAATACATGTACCATTGGTACGAAAATTTGTTGTACCCTCGAGGTGGTACCTGTTTGATTATTTTTTTTATTTGGCATCCGATGGTTTGCTTTAAATTCTGTTGTACCCTCGATGTTGTACCTATTTGAATCATTTTTTTTAATTGGCATTTGCTTCATAAAATTCGCAGTACGTTTAAGATATATTCATATATTTAAGTTTTTTTTTTCAACTGACTAAAGCCAGTAAAATTTCCTATTTAACTTGAAATAAGGTTTCTTGACTGAAAGTTGAGGGGTGTTGTGTTTATAAATGATTTTTGAATTATATCATAAAATGAAAATGAATAAATGTTCATGCCCGTTCAAATATTTCAGTGGCGGACATCTTTCAAAAAAATGGGTCGCAGCTTCAATCATGGAATAACATGAAAATGAATATGTTGTACTATAGCTTAAGCTCTGCCTTCCTTTCTTTAGATTCTAGTTGAGTTGCATATTTTGTTAACAAAGTATGGTACAACATCAAATTGCATATAATATACCATGGTTTCACGCAACACACTTTTTAAGCAAATTATTTCATTAAAACATCAAAAGAAAAAATGCAATTTATCTTACAACATTTTTTTATCACAACATGTCCTCCGACTTTATACAAGCAAAACATATGTTTTAAATAACTATTAAATAAGATTAAAAGGATTAAGGCTGTTGAAATATAAGGCTAATTGACCTTGATTTTGATTTTTAATGGAAAAAAAAGATGCATTTAAAAATAGAATGTCTCTTTTTGTAATTGTATTCGGGGTGTTAAAGCGTTGACTGAAGAACATTTTGTATGAGGCGCGGTCATCCTTATAATGTAAGCTTGATGAACGCTTTTACAGCAAAAATAACCATTCCTCAACATAGAGGCCCTCAGGGAGTGTTGAGTGCTAACAAACATTATAAATAAGAAGATGTGGTATGAGTGCCAAACGAGTACGGCCTTCAACATGGATCCTTGGCTCCTACCGAACTGAAAGCTATAAAGGACCACAACATGAATATAGTAAGTGTGAGACAACAACCGGACCAAAGAGCCAAAATAAAAACCAAACCCGAAGGCCACCAACGAGTGTTCAAGAACCCTATATCACGTAATTGTATCCGCGTCATTCTTAACTTTGAAAGGAAATAAACAAAAGTAAAGTACATCTTTGATAAGCACATTGCTGAGTCATCACAGATGAATAAATTAGTATGTTTCTGCATAAAATGAGTAAAATATAACATTTTTTTTATATTGACATCTTTCATGTCTTATGGAAAGATTTGAACTTATTCCATATGGTCGATCACAAGGATCTTCATGTGATCAAAATCTTTCAGATTGTGACCTGGTAACCTGAAGTGTTGTCTGACAGGAATGTACGGTTTTTTTGTGAGGTCACTCCTGTGGCCATTAAGGCGTTTGTGAAATGGCTGCATAGATTCACCAACATATTGGAGACCACATAAGGGACACTCAAGAACGTAAATCACGTTTGAGCTTTTGCAGTTGACATTGCAGAAGATCTTGTATGTCATTTCTGTGGTCTTACTGTGAAATGTTGATGAATGCTGCAATTTGTTGCAACATTTGCAGCGCTTATCCCCACAAGGCTGGCAATTACCTACAGTATGGTTAGGTTTGGAAAGGTCAGCACGGACAAGTATATTTCTCTTTATTATCGATACGTCCAAAACATTGGTGCCGTGACAAAAACAGAAGAATACGAAAGATGAGTACCGCGACAACGAAGATGAAGACCAGACGAGCTGGACATCGGGGAGTTCTTACAAAGTTGCTAAAGAAAGTGGAACCGAGTTCCGAGGAACTTTTGCAGGAATATGACGTTAGCGAACTTTCTACCATTCGAGGACTTATTGTTAAGAAACAGGAAACGATCGATCAACTGAACGAGAAGATTGTGGAGGAACTATCAGAAGAGGAAGTGAGCGAAGAAATAGAGGAAGCCGACAGATACACGTATGACATAGAAATGGCAGTAACCAAACTTTCAAAAATCAAAAGTAATTGTATTTTGTTTTGTGTTTTTTATTTTTGGGAGATCCAATCAGATCACTTACATCTTTATTTCTTAAGTATGACAGAATATTCGGTGAATGCATTATTGTTTATTAAATACCTTTTTGTTTTTTGAGTGCCAGGAATATTTGTGATTACTCCCCTTGACAATCGGCCCTACATAAGTTGTTTTTTTCGAGAGAACGTCATAGACGTAATTATTATACAACGTCATAAACGTCAATGGGATTTTAAATTTGTTCTGCGGAGAGGCATTTTCCAGACAAGAAGACGGATAGATAGAGCTGACTTGTTGACGATTTAAACATGCAAACAGATATCTGACAGTTCGAAAACTATGCATTTGTTTGTTTTTGTACTTTCTTCGTTTTAGATTGTGTACTTCTTCACCCTTTTGAGTTTGAAAGAGATGAACAATTTAACTTATAAAAAAGGGTGTTTTTTTCTTGTCTCAAAATTATTTATGTTTGAAAGACGAAGCAACAAATTATATTTTATCGCAAAAATTTCTCTCTCAAATATTTTTTTCTTGCCTTGTTTTTCTACGAAAAATCCATGCCCCCTTTTTGCAAGTTAAATTGTCCGCCTCAAAGGGATCGACCTTTTAGCTAAAACAAAATCTCTGATCAATTTTTTTTTTTTACGTGATGCAACATTTTCCTCATAGTTTGGCATTATAGTTTATGTTGAATATTTCCTTTTTTATTCAAGTAGAGAATCAAATTATTTATTTTCGAAAAAAAAACCATGCTCTCCTTCCTCCGAGTTTTAAATGGTCGTTCCATAAGTTAAAGAAAGACAAAACCTTGTCATTAGAAAATAAAAATACAGCTTTTAATTCATTTATGTTTTTACAAGAATATTTTTTATCATAATTCACAAAACAATTATAAGAAAGTCATAATTCCATTATTAACATTCGTGTCTATGAACACACAACTTGTGCAGTCCCTTCGCGCAACGTGAACACTCGGTCCTTGCTCTTCTTCGTCTGTCGTTTTTCTTGTCGGAACACACAGTACAGTACAGTCTTTTCTTTCCTTTCCGTTACCTTTCGTATTTTTTGTCGTCCAGGATTCTGCTGTCTATTTGATAGATGTTCCTCAGTGAGTCCTTCAATTACTTGTTTCACGAATTCAAATCTTGTTAATATTGGGTTATGAGATGTGTGTTGATAATACAGGATATAAGAATTAAGCAGTATTCTGTGAAACATGTGTAATATAATTTTTTTCCAGACTTTGGTTTGTTTTCTGTGATCGTTATAAAATGCCATCATTTGATCCGAAAGGTCTACACCGCCCATGAAGTTGTTGTACGCGTTAACGATAAGTGGTTTTGCATTCATTGCTCGGACAGCGCTTTAAAACGTAGACACTAGCTTTACCTGCTTACGTCGATTCTGGTCTCGGAAGGAGCACAACAGTATGTTTCCCTGTCTAGCATAAGTTGTCTGTCCGGGATCGGGATTAGCGTTCTTAATCATATTAGGCATGGGTCAATTTTTTCGTAAAGTGCCTGTAAGGTGGGTTCTCTGAACAAGGAGTGCTCTTGCAAGATTTAAGGATGAGAAGAAATTGTCCGTAAAAACATGATACCATTTATTAAGCAGATCAGCAGATTGTAACAATTTAATTACCACGTTTGTTCCTTGTAACGTACCAGCAGGGAGAGCGGGTTCAAAAGTTTTGCCGAGATAAATGTGCATTTGTAAAACTTATCCTGTAACAGCTTCCGCGAGAACCCAGAATTTTATTCCGAAGCGGGATCTTTTGCTCGGAATGTATTGCAACATTGCCGTTTTACCTTTTGTTCCGACCAACGTCTCGTCGACTGACAACTCCCGTCTTGGTCTATAGTAGTACAGAAATTTTCTATTTACGAAGTCAATTAATGGTTTAACTGTTGAAGCCGGATTGTAGTTTTGGTTATTTCTTGCCGGGATCTTTTTACAGTCTACAATATGCAAGAATTTCAAAACATTTTGAAAACGATTGCGGGCAAAAGTCATTCTAAACCATGGAGTAGATTGAGACATGTTTTTTCGATTCCAATATTCTTTTATAGAACTTTTCCTATTTAATCCCATATTGAAAAGGACGCATAAAAAAGCCTTGAACTCGGAAATTGTTAGCTTTCCTTCTTTTCTCCACTGACATTTCCTGGAAAATCTACGTCTGGAGTCTAGTTCTGTCATACAGGTCTGAAGCATATCTGAAAATTATAATGATTGTAATAGAGAGTTTATGTTCAATTCAAGTTAAAAAAGAATGAGAAAAAAAGCACGCTTATAAGCCTAACTTACATGTATGCCCGGAGGAAATAATCCTAATGTAAGCCGTCTTTCCCGTTTGCCAAGTTTTATGTCCGTCGGAAAGAATCTTTAATAAAAGAATAATTTAAGCTGACAAAAATTATTCTATGTTAATTGTCATATAGGGAAAACGGTAGTATTACATTTTCCTAGCATTAGGTTGGCCTTTTGTGTACCCAAGACAGGTGAAGGAAGTCAACTTAGGAGCGCCGTGATTGGATGTAAGGGTACAATATATATTTTTATTTTTCTATGAATAACTGCAGTGTTTATATTTACAATATAAATTTTAAAACCTATTGAAATATTTTCTAGAGAATTATTCGAAAAGGCTTTCAAAATTTTATAAATTTGCTGCAAAATGACGGTGGGCATGGATAACATAAACAAGCTCCGTTGGAAATTTGTCATGATACTATTTGGCTTCAATTTTTAAAATAGAGTAATAAAGTACTAACACCACACATACACTACCGTGCCAAAAGTGAAGATAATTTTACGACGTCATGTCGAATGCGGGTTGGAAGTGACAACTTCTAGAGCCGTTTTCTCTGTAAATAAGTTGGAGTTATCTCTCTTTTTGCACAATATGAAAGTTTTGAGGAAGGTCATTGACCTGATACGTCACCGGAAGTTTGGAATCGTCTGCTTTGTTTACATTTCGTATAGTTTTGAGAATGGCCCCAAAACGCAAGGAACTGTCATTGTCCGAGAAAAATGCCATTGCAGCATTACATAAGGCTGGTATGAAAGGACCTGACATCGCACGACAAACAAGACATCCACTTCCAACAATTTATGGGGTTTTAAACCGTTTCAAAGGTCGGGGGAGTTTGGAAAACAAGGAGAGAACGGGAAGGCCGAATCTGCTAACACCGCGGGATACTCGCAAACTTTGCACCACTGTCAAGTCGGACAGAAAACGTCCACTGCATGAGATAACTGCTGTTTTCAATGAATCTAGGGAAGAACCAGTATCTAAGCGTACTGTTCAGAGAAAATTGTATGAAGAAGGGTACAAAAAACGTGTTGTAAAAAAATCCATCAGAATTCGTGCTGCAAATGTCAAAAAAAGGCTGGCATGGTGTAAATTGGCAAGACACAAAACTGTGGAAGATTATTGGAGAAGGGTCATACATGTATATAGTGATGAATGTAAGGTGGAAATTGGAATGGATAATCGTGTTTTAGTCTGGAGACGGCCTGGTGAGGAGTGGACTCCTCCTTGCTTAAATCCTGGCCGTGGGTCACGACTGAGTTTGATGATCTGTGGTTGCATTACCTATGAAGGTGTTGGTACTATTACTGTTGTAACTGGTAATATAAATGCTTTAAAGTATATTGAGATAGTTGACAATTTTGTTTGGCCTGTTATTGCTCGTCATTTCCCCGCTGACAATTACATATTCCAAGATGACAATACCCCGGTTCATAGGGCCAAAATTGTGAAGGATTACATGGAAAAAAATCAACTTCATGGTATGGAATGGCCAGCACAAAGTCCAGACCTTAATATCATTGAAAATATGTGGCGTAAAATTAAAATTGAACTGCAAAAACAGGCACATAACATCACTACAAAGGCTCAAATGGAGACAGCAATTCGGGACATATGGACAAATATATCCTTAGAATTCATAAGAAAACTTTATGATTCAATTCCAAGACGTTTGAGGCTAGTAATAAGGGCAAAAGGAAACATCACAAAGTATTAGGTGAGTTCAGATCATTTTATTAATATAATTACAAAGGTTGAACTGTGACAGATACTTGAAAACTGTATGTGGCGGCCATCTTGGAATTATCTTCACTTTTGCCGTAGGCACTCTGTCCGCTAAAGTAACGTCATAATTTTGCGATCTGCCGTCATACAATATTTCGTTTTGTATTGCCACTTGTTATCGTAATTGCAAATAGAATTACTGGGTTGAGTTAGAAATAAATTAGATGCAAAAGTAAATGAATATTTAAAGAATTTTTACATGGTTTTATATTTATTGATGCACAATAAATGAAATTTGCGTCCTGTCAAACAAAACGGCAATTTTTAGACGACGTTACACTTTTCGTTTATTTTATCGGAATAGACTTTATTTTAATAAGCTGGCGCGCCATCTATAAACAACGGATATTTATAGCAGAAGACTCATTGTGATGGAAAAGTTTCAGAGATTGTACTGTCTGATGCTCCTATCGTTCGGTAGGTAAATACATTAGCCCTGTACGTTTAAAATGTAAAATGTTATTTTTCTCTTGAAAACGTACGTAAATAAATTGGAGCTTTTCAGAGAACATACTTGAGAACTTCGTTGAAATGATCCCAAATTTTTAGCTTGATCTGGCTTTCTAATGCACAGCGCGAACCAGGCAAACTATAGATGTTGATGCTTTTTACGGAATTAGTCTACAACCAAACTCCGGACAGTGATCGTTTCCGTTCCGGAACTTTTTTCCCTTACTCCATCAATCACTGCCACCGGCAAACTCCGGACAGTGATCGTTTCCGTTCCGGAACTTTTTTCCCTTACTCCATCAATCACTGCCACCGGCTTTCGAAATTCGTTCCAAATTTTGGAACGATTATCTACGCAATAAATTTCCTCAGAACCATTAGTTACCGGCTTGAAAAACGTCAATTTTATAATTTCTTCCCAAAATTTAAATAACTTTTCCTAGATATAAAAAATGAGCAATAAATTTACGTCCCACACAGGACCTTTATTATGTGTGTGCATTCATATCTCAGTTATCTTCCCCAGCCCTTTGGAAAGTAAATATGGAGGGAAACGTGAATCAGATAATAGAAATGTATGTTAGGCGCATAGTCCCTCCTAAGTCCAAAGAGAAAACAAGCCTAAATGCTGCAAAATAAACTTGGACAGGTACAAATGATGATTTGAATTTGAATATGCGGTTGTCAACGGAGGAAGTTCATTGAATTTTGGTCTACCAAATTATGCAAGCCTTTCCATGTTTCCTTTTCAAAGGGACACCTTTTATCCATTTATAGTTGGATCTAGGGTGGCCCAGTCAGTCCTCCTTTTTCCCCTGGAAAATGTTTGGTTATTATATAGGGAATCACTGAAGCATGACTGGAACCAACAACTCCCCCTCCCCCCCATATTTAGGTCAGTCAGTGCCCCTTCCCATAATATAAGACTTTAGGTTCATATCATTTCCGTTCAAGGTTTAACATTGTTAGTTAAATAACATAAAAATGTGTCATTTTCATTCTTTTTACATATGTACTTTCAATACATGCATGTCAACAGGTCAATACATTCTCAGTATGAAGTAAAGAGGTTGTCAGTAGACTACAACCCTCAGAGCTACAACCCTACATATATAAACTTTAAAGTTTGCATCCTGGACATATAGTGAAACACATTGGTGACTAATTAACAAATGATCATGTTAACTTTCCCTTCAATATGTTCACTAACTTGATAAGCACATAGTATATTGGCCATTTGATTTTTGCACAATAATTGGGACAGAAACTCTTTAACACATTTTAAAAAAGTGCTGTAATACATATATGATCATGATTATTAAAATATGGAGTTCAGGAATGATTGGTAATGTGACTATCCACCAAAGTTCAAATGATATTGATTTAAGCAACTTTAGGTTATATGGTATAACCTGCATGTGCTACAGTCTTATTTAGTAATCTCCGTCATTTTGTCATGTCAAACCTTACAAAATGTGACATATTTTCACGTGTTCCAGATCTTCTTACCTACAATAGCAATTATAATGTTTATTCAGTTTTATTTTATTTGTAACAACCACACATCCAAGAGTTATTGCAGGCTTGAACTTTTTTCTGACATCATCAACTCAAGTTTGAATATAGTCAGTCTTTCATTTCATCAATCATGACAGAGCTTGAGGTGTAATAAAAGTTTAAAACAAGAAAATCCATGAAATCAGCATTTATTTACGTTGTATCTATAATAATTTTTCCAAAAGTGAATTATTAAAATAAGTTTGCTCCTTCCAAAATATAATGCTCTGTTGGCATGGTTGGGTGCTGCTATATACTACCCTGAGAAGGAACCCTGAACAATAATGGACACAACATTCAATCTTGATACAGCTCTCAATTTGGATTGTGATTATCATGATTATATTATATTTATTTGACATAGCTTGATTTCTGGCACAGATTAAATGTGGATTAAGAACTTTAAATTTTAAAACTGGATATTTCCCTTATAATATATATGTACATGTAATATGGTATAATATTCAAAACATAAATACATGTTGAGATTCAGCATGTCAAAGAATCAGAAGAATTGAACTTTAAATGAAAGCTAACTAAGTTTAGTTTTGAACTGTTAGGACTTCAATGTGGACTAATTTGATAATGGGGCTCAAAATCTAAATTCATGGTTAGATTCAGCATAACAAAAAACCCTTAATATTTTTTTTTATAAAAATCAAAACAACTTTAATTTTGGACCGGTTGGACCATCTTGTACAGATCCGTTCTCTTATATTTTAGTTATTGTCTAAAAACTAAATGTCTCCCAATGATGACATCACCCTACCATTACACAGCCACACATTTCAAGCAGTTGATTGAAAAAAATTATCAATGCAGTTTAAAGTTATGTGACTTCCAAGAGGGAAAACAAACCTGCCCCCTTTTAATAGATGAATGGTACATGTAGATGTAATGGTCCTAATAACTATAAATCCTATTCTTGTTCAAGCATTTTACCTAGACACCTATAAAATAATTCTTTGAAATACTGAAATACTGAACCTTGCTGCATTAATTTGTATTGTATTTTTATTACTGCTCATCAAAACATTATCTTGACCCCTTCTCTCTTACATTATTGTACATATATATACTCTTTACTTTTACTGCACATTAACTAATTTCAACTATTTAATATACATGATTGGGGACTGGGTTTTAAGCTAACAGATACCTTGGTAGCTGTTACACCCAAATTATGTCCTGATACTCTTGGCATTAACAATAATTGATATTGGAGTTGTGTGCATTAAATTTAAACCAGTAATGAATATATGTACTGTAAATCAATTGCTTACATTTCAAAAACTTTGAAAAGGAATCGGGTCCAATTGCCTGTTTGTCACTGCTAAATTATTGTCTCACTAGAAATTAAAATCTCATAATTTTTATTCAGTTAGGAAACACAAGAGTGCACACGCTGAAATGTCTGGCCTTCTTTACTAATCATTGATATTATGTTGATAGTCCTAAAGATAAAGCTGTATTTCAACTGTCACATAAACTTAACATTAACCAATGAACCATGAAAATGAGGTCAAGGTCAGATGAACCATGCCAGGTAGACATGTACAGCTAACAGTTTTTCCATACAATAAATATAGCTGACTTATTGCTTATACATGTAGTTTGAAAAAAAGAACAAAACACAAACTTTAACACTGAGCAATGAACTGTGAAAATTAGGTCAAAGTCAAATAAAACCTGTGCAACTGATATAAAGATCATAAAATATTTCCATACACCAAACATAATTGACCTATTGCATACAGTATTAGAAAAAAACAAACTCAAAAACTTAACTTTGACCACTGAACCATGAAAATGAGGTCAAGGTCAGATGATGCCTGCCAGCTAGACATGTACACCTTACAATCATACCATACACCAAATATAGTAGACCTATTGCATACAGCATAAGAAAAAAAGACCAAAACACAAAAACTGAACTATTACCACTGAACCATGAAAATGAGGTCAAGGTCAGATGACACCTACCAGTTGGACATGTACACCTTACAGTGCTTCCATACACCGAATAAACTCGACCTATTGCTTATAGTATCTGAGATGTGGATTTGACCACCAAAACTTAACCTTATTCACTGATCCCTGAAATGGTCAAGGTCAAGTGAACACTGTCTGATGGGCATGAGAACCTTGCAAGCTACGCACATACCAAACATGGTTATCCTAAGGCTTTTACTTATGATAAGAGAGAATTTCACATTACAAAAAATCTTAATCTTTTTTCAAGTAGTCACTGAACCATGAAAATGAGGTCAAGGACATTAGACATGTGACTGAAGGAAACTTTGTAACATGAAGCATCTAAATAAAAAGTATGAAGCATCCAGGTCTTCCACCTTCTAAAATATAAAGCTTTTAAGAAGTTAGCTAATACAGCTGCCGTCGCCAGATCACCAAAAAACTGGAAGCTACATGGAGCTTGAATATCTCATATGGTAATATATGCCATAATTATTTCAACATCAAATTCTTGGCAAAAATTGATGTCTTTGTAGTAAGAGCAGTTGTAATACTGCATTGTTTTATGCATAAAATCTACTATTTAATCAAAAGTGTTTATAATGTATCCATTTTAAGATCGGGTTAACCCGGTTTGCACAATAATAATTCATTTGCGAGATAATTTAATTCCTGTTTTCTTCTTGTTGGTAGCAGATCTGTATTTGTTGGGCTATAAATTTGAATATATTCACACTTTTTGATGAATGATGGCCAATTGAAAGTTTTAAACTATTCTGTTAATTGTATTCAACTTTAAGTATTGTGTTTTGTGTTGTTGGGATGCTGTCCAATGAACCTATACCCCACATCTCCTTGTATTCATATGTTTATATATTTGGAAAAAAGTTAAATCATATTTAACTGTATTATTTGGCTAAAATTGAGTCTGAGATAAAACTATTCTTTTTTTCTATTTTAATTAATAACAACAATACATGTATGTTCATGCTTAATTTATGAAGACATGCAATTTTTTGAAAACAAAAATTTAATCAAACGAAAATAAATATTTAAAAATGCACACAAATTTCCATGCGCAGCTAGTATGCACTTCAATTCACTCATAGAAACGTGAATAATCCTTGTTTGAGAGTGCATTAGTCTTGTTATTTGTAAGTGTGAGTCTATTCCATTTATGTATACATGTAGAATCTCTACAGGCTTTCAATGCGTCTCATATAACTTGGTAAACTTCCAATGATTAGGTTGACATAATTGTGATCTGAAAATATATAAACATTTTTTTTTTAACTTTGTTACTTCTGGTTTGATGTACAGTAGGTAAGGGATGTATATGGTATGCCATTGTTTGTCCATCCATCCTTTCAAATGACAACACTTTGTTCAATATCTCAAAGTAGAAGGGGCTAAATAAAAAAGGTTTTACACCATTTTCAGAAAATAATGTGTTTTTTTTTACCAATTTAAGAGTTACTATGGCAATAAACTTAGACAAAATTTGTAAAATTCTTGATTTTCCTTGTTTTTTTGGTAAAATAAAAATATATTTTAGACTTGATATGTGTGCATCCAAGAAAGTTATACATTTCCAAACATAATGTGTCTTTTTGAAAAAGTTGACAAACATTTTATATTCTTGGACCAAAAATAGTCCTTAAATATTATAGTCTTCTTTGCTTTGAACAATTTCTCATGAAATTTTAACACAAAATTTAGATTGAGTTCACTTTTAATTTTGATTTTTTGGAGTCTGTTGTTCAAAAGTTGCAGGACCTATCAGATTTAGGGTTATTTTTCACACCTCATATTAAGCTTGAGTTTGCTTAAAGTCAATAATCTTAGATCTGTACTAAATGTCTTTCAGTTGTTTGTATACTTGTACCGGGCATGTCCCCTCTTTTTTTTGGTTAAATGTATTTCTTTTTGTATCCATCTGATGAGTTTATAATTTGTTCTTATTTTGTACTGTTACACCACTGTTTCAGGTAAGGGGAGGGTTGGGCACCAGCTTTCATGTTTAACCCTGCCACATGTTTATGTCTGTCCCAATTCAGGAGGCTGTAGTTCAGTGGTTGTTGTTTGTTGTATCACATATTGTTTTTTTTGTTCATTATTTTGTACATAAACTACATGTAGGCCAAATTTCTTGTTTCAATTGTTTTACATTTGTCATTACAGGGTCTTTTATAGCTCTCTGTGTGGTATGGGATTTACTCATTGTTTAAGACTGTATGGTGACCTACTTTAGGCTACAGTTGTTAATTGTTGTCATTTTGTCTATCATTGGATGAGTTTTCTCATTGGCAATCATACAACATCCTCTATTTTATACAGTGTAGTTGTATCTAACAATTTGATCATATAATTAATATCACCATATATATAGGAAATATAGTAATATTTAGAAAAACTTTTGTATTTGTTTTAATATATAATTTGGTCTTGTATTATATGCTCAAATATATCTAGCATTTGTCTAGTAAAAACTAAATTTTGTGAACAACCAATTTATAACTTTCATAGAAGATATACTTACGGTGTATCAATTGATTCATATTGAAGCTACATGTACACTGTACATGTATATGTACACTTTCTCACAGTTTCATTCTGTCTGGTTCCAAGTCTTAACAATTACTGTTAAAGTCTCCAAGGAAACTAATTCAATAACTGTGTTCAAAGTCATTCTGGTTGACATAGCTGAAATTAATAGAGATAATAAAATAAGTTTAACTAAAAATAAATTGTTGCATTATTTATTAAACATATATGACAGAGTTAAAATGACTTTCAGATGTGTTTAGGTTTTTAATGCTTATGTTTGAGACTCAAAGAATTTATCATTAATTATGTTTATATTATATATTTTACTTGGACAATAAGTTAATATATATCCAATTGATAATGGACATTTTATAATCAAAGTGACAATAATGCCTCAGGGCTTAATCCTTTATCCTTCTTAAATTAGGGGCAGATCAATTTGCGCCAATTGCAGTTTTGAAAAGGTATTAATTGCGCCACTCTCTTTTATTTTGATGGTATTAATTGCGCCAATAAATGAAATGAAATTGCGCCACATTTACCTGTAAATTTTTTTTACTTATATCATACCTGTACATGTTTTACCTATATCATACATGTACTATAATCAACTTTTCCATTTAAGATTTAACTATACACTCTATCATCAAATTTAAGAAAACTCACCAAAAAATAAATTGTTAAGTAATAGAATATTTTGTCACGAGTCAAGATGTATTCTATACCATTAAAAAAATAGAGTCCAATAGAGGAAAACCGGTCATCATGTTAAAGAACACAAATTCCGTCAGGCATTGTAAAGAAAACTGAAGATATAAGGTAGAGATGTACAGTTAAGTCCTGTTGTGCTAGGCTATTCACAGATGAATTGTGTGCAATTATTTTGAATGGAGAATTAGATCATATTCACGAAACAAATGCAAAAGAAAAGCAAGCGATATGTTGTCGGAGCGACCTTCAAAATTGATAAATTCAGAGCTAAATAAAATAAAAAATAAATAAAAATGGCGGAATTAAATGATTATTTTATTGGCGCAAATGATACCTATAGTTTTGAAAATTAGGTGGCGCAAAAGAAGTATTGGCGCAATTAAGTTGTGGCGCAAATGAGTTACTTTTTGGCGCAAAAAGATATCGCCCTAAATTAGAGACATTGCTAAAAGAGTTGTATTAATTATTTATCTTTCTTTATCTGGATAATAACTTGTTTATATTTGTCAACACATTATGTAATAATTGATTTTTATCTTATTGTTTAATTCTCATATATATATATATTGTACTATTTTGTAAAAGATATAAGTTTGGAAGTCACAGGCTTGGTGACAAGTTCCAGTCTTGGAAATAAATTATATACTAAGTGGAATTAATCTTCTGTGTATTACTACTAGTTTATGGTGCATGGTTACTTAGGTTTAACATTTAGTTGTGACCAAATCCTCATATCAGTCTCCTAGTTTTAGACTGTGGATTTCTTGGTTACACATATATGAATAGATAGTTCGAAAAATATGGGGGAGGGAAGTATAATTGACAATTAAAAACTGAATCCAACCTTTTTTATAATTCATTCACTCTGTATTATCTTACTATACTAATTAAAGAAAGTTATTGAGTGTTTAACTGTCACATACATTTGTAACTGTAAAAAAGATTTGTCTACATTAATCGATTTGATAAAATATGGCTTCTTGTCAAACTCAGTTTTCATTTTAAGAATTAATTTGAAACATTGAAGTATTTTAGAAGATCAATGTAAGTACATGTAATATATTTATTCCATATGACAGCGAGTCAGGATAATTATCTAACAAGAGGCTGTCACAACGACAGCAAACTGGATTTATTAACATTTATTTGTGTCCTGGCAATATCACAAGAACCATTACTGATGAATGGTGAAAGTGAAAATCGTCAATATCAAATTTGACCTCCATTTTGTCATCAGTATCAACATATTAAAATTTGAAAAGCTTAGATTAAATGGTTCATGAGTAAATGCAACAACCTGAATGGAAACGCCATTTTACGATCTTTCAAGAACCATAACTCCTGAACGGTAAAAGTCAAAATCGTCATTATTGAACTTGACCTCTATTTTGTCATCAGTAACAACATATTAAAATTTCAAAAGCTTTGGTTGAATGGTTCATGAGTAAATGCACGGACACGACTGGAAACTCCATTTTTCAATCTTTCAAGAACCATAACTCCTGAACGGTAAAAGTCAAATTCGTCATTATTGAACTTGACCTCCATTCTTTCATTAGTAACAACATATTAAAATTTGGGAAGCTTTGGTAGAACAGTTCATGCGTAAATGCACGGACAACTCCATTTTTCAATCTTTCAAGAACCATAACTCCTGAACGGTAAAAGTCAAAATCGCCATTATTGAACTTGACCTTCGTATAGTTGTCAGTAATAACATATTAAAATTTTAAAAGCTTTGGTTGAACGGTTCATGAGTTAATGCACGGACAACATTTGATTGCCGCCCGCCCGCCCGCCCGGCCGCCCACCGTACATCCCCAAATCAATAACCGACATTTTTGTCACAAAAATCCGGTTAAAAATAAAATAATACCTAATATACACTTTTTGTTTTATTCATCATGTTCATTATGATTCAGTCTAAACATTGTGCTGTTTTGTCACCATCTGTAAGATAAAAAAACAACAACATTAGAACTGATCACTGGCGTCCTAGAATTATAGTCAACAGTACATTTTTTGCAGGAATAAAAGATTTATTAGGAGTACATGTATATATATAAGGCCAAATTAAATAATATCTATGAAAAAAATAGGGAATTTACTTTATTCAACATTGGAAGAGATATTATATTGTAAAATGCTTATTGAAAAGACGACAAAAAAAACTCTAAGGCAGGCAGCTATTTGTAACCTTAAATCATAGGGTAAATGGGGAAATAGGAAACACACATATTTTTTTATTTGCCCTTAAGTAATGATTTTACTTGGGGGGGGGGGGGGGGGGGGGGTATTATTACATTGTATAAATTGACCGGATAATAATTCAATAAAATATTCTTGAAATAAATAGTAATACCAGGGATTGAAGTAAAAATTTTAGCATTGTAGCCCACAGCTTAAATTTTATAGCCAACATATATATAAAATAATATATATAAAAAAAAAAAATTGAAGTAGCCCACACTTAAATGCTTGTAATTGTAGGGCTATTGTTTGTGGACTCATGCTAATTTCAAACCCTGAATACTGAAATGAAAATGTTCCCATCCAGACTATTGTACATTTATTTTGCACATGACTATGATGACATATATAATAAAAGCAAAATTCATAATAAATCTAGTATGTGTGTGTTACCCTGTGTTATTTTGCAAGTAAATACATTGTATAATAGTTTTATGATTGTTTTATTTCTTTATTCCATGAAATTATATATCATGTATATATCTGAATCGAATTTTGAGAAAATTTATCCCTAATTTAATCCATATGGAGCAGCTTCTCGGGTAAATTTAACCACTCAGACTCTCACAACTGTTACATTTTATGCAAAGTCGATAGTTTTCAAGCCATAATTGACCACAATCGATTTCTTCGACCTAACGATACAGAATTTTACAAAGTTTCTATTTAGTAAAATTATTTGAATTGAGTGTATTTTACTTACAGCTATCGTTTTTATTCATGTATTATGGTAAAGTTGATAACAGATATCCTCATTCATCAATGGTCGGCCATATTTGCTTCAGTAGCAACAAAAGGTCATCACGGGTCAAACCACTTGAAGAGCGCGTAACGAAAAAAGCCGAAGGCAGTGATTAGTGTAGAGTAGTATTCGGGCCCGTATGCGGATCGGAACTGGAACTGCCGGGGAGTTTGGTCTACAACGTCACGTTGTGCTTTGTAACGTTTCCTCATTTGACGATTTGTGTAATTCCGTGAAAATGAAAGGCATTTGTGGTGACCAAAAAATGTAAACAATCATCGCAAAAAGTATGGCAGCCCGGCACCAAAGAAGCCGTGTATGTTTGATATGTATTACTTTGAATTGTTAAAAGTAATAAAGAAATATCTACGCCAAATTAAAACAGCATACTCTATGAGTCTATGTAATATCTGATTGAAACGGAGACGGCCGAGTTGTTTGTCAGACTGTCTATTTAGGGTCTGTCTATTTATATCCCTAGAAACTATAGTCTATTTCTTATTTAACTTTCACTTTACGAGTCTTTATCGGGATGTGTGTTATTTTTACGAGAATCACCAAAGAGTTGAGACAGTGAATGTTGGACCTCATACTACAACACACTACAGTTAAATATGCCACCTTCAATTTTTTGCTATATAATCAGGGGTGGATCCAGCCATTTTAAAAAGGGGGGTTCCCAACCCAGAGTAAAAAGGGGGGGATTCCAACTACATGCTCCCATTCAAATGCATTGATCGTCAAACAAAGGGGGGTTCCAACCCCTGGACCCCCCCCTTTGGATGCGCCACTGATAATGCAGAAAGAACTACCAACAAAAGAAATATATAAAAAAATATTTTGAAGGCATTTTTTTTTTCTTCAAGAAAACATCATCAGACTCAGATTTAACACAGCTGTATTTGTTTAATAAATTCGTTTTCATGAAGTGTCCTCCTTTTTGATAAAAAAAAGTATTTGTTTATCCTTATAGAAATTAGATGAATTGCTAAGATTAAAGAATATATTTTAAAAACATGTGCACTTTTAAAAAGAGACCAGAAAAACAACTAAATTCAAAAAAAGGCCAAATAAACAAAGATACTGCTACAGAAAAAAATACTTCATTTAATGTATAATGATACACCAATGATTTGTCAATAAGCCAGTAATTAATGGTCGTATGATTATTAGAAATGAAAAGCAACCCAACAAATATATATAGCTCTTAGCAAGTGAAAACAAAGGCCAAGTTTTAATATGTTATAACAAGAAAAAGTGGGCTTTTAGATTTTAAATTTTTTATTACATATGCTGTCAATCTAATCTTGAGAAAAAATTATTATAATTTCTGTTTAGATTTAATATCAGCTGCTGTACAAAACGCACAAGAATTAAGAAAATATGATGATGCTATTTGATTAAGTAATACTATATGCTTTATATAAATATTTTTGTCAATACATGTATCAAATATTTTTTTTTTTTTAACTTTTGATTTTTTTATTTCCAACAATTACAACATATACATGACATACATACAATATAATACATATAAGATAAATACAATGTCATTTTTATAAATAAATCTTAATTGGAAATTACTTTACATTTTCTATTGAAAAGATAAAGAAATAAAAAATTAAAAAATTAAAAAATTAAAAATAAATAAATAAATAAATAACGAAGGAAAACAAATCACAAAAAACAAAAACAAAACACAAAAGGATTATCCAGTTACATCCCTATCTATATTTTAAATATCAAATAATTATGTTGAACAAAAATTGAAAATTTACGAGACATATTTCTTTCGTAACAGCCATCAACACTGATCAAGTACATAACACGACAATAATATTTTCTTTAAAAAAGATTATAATTAAGTAGTCATAATTTATTGTAACAACAACAAAAAAGACATTAGCTGGTATTCAATAACAGTTTTTCAAAAACATTCCATACATTGTCAAATTCAGTTATCTTTTTATTTTTTACAGCTATCATACTCTCTAATTTATACATATCTTTCAGTTTTATTATAATTGCTTGCAATGAGAGATTCTTTTTAAAGCATCTAGAATTATACACATATTGTTTAATATAAAGAAAAATCATGTTATATGGGTTGTTGGGAAATATCTTGGATAAGTCTCCAAAAAGAAAGTTTAATTTATTTATTGGGAGACTTATTCCACCGGAAAGGAACCAGTTATCAACATCCTGTAGAAAATCTTGTACAGTATTGCAATTCCAAAATAGGTGTTCTATAGACTCATTATCTGATTTACAAAATGTACATAAAGGATCATCAGTCAATTTTATTTTAACTAAATACTGATTTGTGGCAATAATGCAATGGTTAATCCTATATTGCAACCACTGTAATTTACTATTTTTAGTAACAGCAAAAGGCAGTCTGAAAATCTTTTTCCAGTTCAGATTCTGTTCACCTAAAATTTTAACCCATTTAAGCTGTCCAGTAGGAATAACATTATTTCTTGTCAGTACAGAATACATATCTTTTGATCCTTTACAATGTTTTAAAAATATTTGTAGACATGATGGTATAAAAGGACAAACTAATTTGTAAGATCCTGTAGGGAAAGATTTTGATGCCTCTTTCACTGCCGAAATAACACTGTAAAATTTAAGAAAATCTGTGTTAATGTTATATTTTTGCTTAAATTGGTCAAATGAAATATACGATCCATTTTCGTCAACTATATCATTTACAAATCTAATACCACTATTGAACCATTCTTGATAAATTACTGATTTATGACCAATCTTAATATTATTATTCAGCCATAGTGGATTTGATAAAAATGAATCATAAGTAAAATTTCTTTCTTTTTGAATAATCATTTCCCAGGATCTTAACTACATCTTTCCAAAAATGGTTGTTAACTGTCATATACAGTTGTCTGATATAATCAACACCACAACTAAACAACTTTCTTTTATCTATATTTGACATGAAAATATTTTGCCATTTACTATCTCTCTGCAAAAGCCTCCTAATCCATGTTGATTTAAGTGCTGTAATGAACATATTCAAATCAAGCATTTTCAAACCTCCCTCCAAATAATCTTTGATTAGAATATCCTTCTTAACTCTATGTATAGGTGAGTTCCATATGTATGAATAAATAAGTTCATTTATTCTCTTAATAATATCATCTGAAGGATTTGGCAGAGAGATAATGAGATGGTTTACAATAGGCAAGACTAGAGTTTTAATCACAGTTATTCTACCTATAACAGTTAGATTCCTTTTAGACCATTGATTTAAAGTATTTTTAATCTGTACAATTCTTTCAGAATAATTTATCTTAACAATTTTTTCAAGATCTACATCAAAATTGATTCCTAGTAATTTAAACGAAGTTTCACCCCAGGACAGATTTCTGTTAGGGCATAAAGTATCTGTACTATATTTTTTGCTCCCAAACCAAATAACTTGTGTTTTTGTGAAGTTAATATTCAGTCCAGATATTTTTGCAAACCAGTCTAACTCTAATAATGATTCTTGTAAAGATTTTTCACTCCCATCCAAAATCAAAGAGGTGTCATCAGCAAACTGTGACAATTTATGCTCAACCCGTGTGACCTCTATACCACTAATGTCACTATTTCCCCTTATTTTCAATGCCAGAATCTCAACACATAAAATAAAAAGGTATGGAGACAGGGGGTCCCCTTGTCTACAACCTCTTCCAATAGTAAAAAAATCTGAAAGGTTCCCCCCCTGGATGACAGCAGAGTTGATATTATTGTAAAAAACTTTAACCCAATTGATGATAGAATCGCCAAAATTGAAAAATTTCAAAACATTTATCAAAAAGTCCCATGATATTGAATCGAAAGCTTTTTCGAAATCAATCAAAAGTAATAGCCCTGGTATTTCATGTTCCTCTGTGTACTGTAATATATCATAAATGAGTCTTATATTTTCCCCAATATACCTTCCACTAATAAAACCAGTCTGTATCAAATATTTACTATATTAAAAGCAAGTCCCCGAGTGCAAAAAACACAACATTTAAACATGTTAAAGGTGTCAAATTTTTAATTATTCTGTCACATGTGTGATTTATGTCAATGGTTAATTGGTGTTTAATGCCACTTTCAGCATTATGTACTATTTCGTAGTAGTTGGTATTTATTGGTTGAGTGAGAAAATAATGCTTGAAGATAACCAAGATCCAAGATAGTAAAATTGACAGGCTAACTAAGTCAATTAAGATTATAGTCAAACTGAAAGGCTTTGAAATTCACAACCTTTGTGTTGACAGGATAGTGATAGAGAAGTTATTTACTAAAGACCATTTGGCTACTGAAACCAATTGCAATGAAACAGTTACACAACAATGTGTCATAGAAAAACATGCAGTCTTTATCCATAGCACAAGTTAAATAAAAAATTGCTGAGTTTCCGTTTTCTTACTTTAATTTGCCGCAAACAAATGTTATAAAACGAATAGGTATACAATGCCTATTACCACAAAAACCAGATCATGTTCAAAATTGGGTGGCGTCACTTTTACTATTCATGACTTATGTTCTTTTTTAAATGAAGCAATTACTTAATCTGTTGCTTTAATTCTCTTCCTCTTGTTTGCTTCAACTAAATGTTATGAAATTTATACACAATGCTTATAATTACATAAGAGCCTTAATGAAATTAATCCTGCATCTGTATTTGGAAGTTGACTGCCTCTGGTGCATATTGTTACAGGCCGGGTATTTACGGCCCAAAAACACATTCTCAATTTATTAAACCATGTTCATTTACAAGAACAGCCTAATATAGAAAAACCTCTGAAATCGCCTTCAATATATTTTTCTAAATCAACTTTAAATTAATTTGAACAATTGACTAACTTGAAGAAAGCGGGGGTGTTTTGTTTACAATGTATACTGATCCTCAATTTGAAAAAAAAACTATTCTCAATGCTCAAATTTTTTCTTTTTTTTCCCCATTTCCATTACAATAGAGTAGTGGTATATAGAATAAAAATTAAAATAATCTGATTTATCGTGTCAAAAAACTAAATAAATTTGTTTGTGCTTTGCACGTACAATATTTTTGACTAAGAAAAAAAACCAAGAATTTATATGCCCCACTTACGATAGTAGAGGGGTATTATGTTTTCTGATCTGATCGTCTGTTTGATAGATTGTCTGTGTGTCCCTTTTCATGTTTAAGTTTTTGGTCAAGGTAGTTTTTGATGAAATTGAGGTCCAATCAATTTGATATATATAGCTCAAATGTTCCCTATGATATGACCTTTCTAATTTTAATGCCATATTAGATGTTTGACCCCAATTTCACGGTCCACAGTCAGTGAACATACATGTAGAAAATGATAGTGTGAGTGAGGTATCCATGTACTTATTGACACATTCTTGTTAGATTTGTATTGTTTAATTACTGGTGTATTATATCTGTGCTGAGCCTGACTCAGCTAGTATAACCAAGGGACTGTATCGCAATCTCGGCAAATTATAAAGAATAACAACTTGTGGGTGAAGATTGTAGATTATAATTCCACCAGAAATGATACAGAGCGTGTATTGTTTGGTAAATTGACGGTGATTTGTCACAATATCCACAGGAGTAGTTTTGTCGTGGCATCCATTTGCAATAGACAGGTGAGGAAGAGAAAGTAAGCACTAGTGAAAATACGGACAAGTCCAGATTATTTCCGGAAAATATGGATGTCTGAAAATTTAATCCAATAGACAATACAGTTAATATAATTGCGAAAGTGATCCAGAATACTCCCCGTCTGAAATCTACCTGATATCACTATTCAATAACACATATGAATGTCAGTATATGAATCCAAAAATATATACATATAATTACACAGGGTTGTTCTCTATGAGAAGAATCATGTCCACGATAGGGCGTGTGTAGGTTGTGGCTTTTCCATTAACGATTACTCGCACTTCTGCTTTTCGGACATGTTCGTCTGAGCTTTTTAATGAGTTCACTATAATTCCAACGGGCCATTGGGTACGGCAAAGGTTTTTGTCCTTTAGAAGAATGACGTCTCCATCGATGAGATCACGGCGATCTTCGGTCCATTTTCGTCGTTGTTGTAGTAACGGCAGGTATTCCTTCCTCCAACGGGACCAGAAAACACTGGCCAGAGCCTGCACTCGTCTCCATTCGGCAAGACAGAGATCTCGTTTGTCGAATTCCCCAAGATGGTCTGAAGTGAAAACGTAGTTGGTTTTCTGTGTCAATAACATAGCCGGAGTTAATATTAACGGATTCTCTGGATCTGTAGACACCGGTACCAGAGGTCTAGAGTTCACTATTGCTGAAACTTCTGCCATTAGTGTGTTGAGCACGTCATGTGTTAGGCTTCTTCCGGCTGCGTTAAGAAGCATAGAATCAAGAATTCTCCTGGTGATACCAATCATTCTTTCCCAGGCTCCACCCATGTGGGACGAATGCGGCGGATTGAAGATCCAAGTTGTACCAGAATTGTACAGAAAGTTATTGAAGGGTCCATCTTCAACGTTGATTGAGTCAATCTTTAAATCGTCGATTGCGCCGATAAAGTTCGTTCCACGGTCAGATCGGAAAATCTTAACTTGGCCTCTTATAGCGGTGAATCTCCTGACAGCGTTTATGAAGGCTGAAGAACTCATTTCCTCGATTAATTCGATGTGAATAGCTCTTGTCACTAAGCATGTGAATAAAATTGCCCAACGTTTTGAGTTGGCGTATCCACCACGTGTTTTACGTGAAACAATTGTCCAGGGTCCAAAGGTGTCTATTCCAACGTTAGTAAACGGAGGTGAAGGTTCAAGACGGTCCTCTGGCAAATCAGACATGATTTGATACTCGGTTTTTCCTCTGAGTTTACGGCATGTCACACATTTGTGAATAATAGATGAGATCAAGCGTTTTGCTCCTACGATCCAATATCCTGCGGATCGAATCGCTCCATCTGTGAAATGGCGACCTTGATGTTTTATCTTGTTGTGGTAGTGTCGAACTAATAATGTCGCTATATGATGGCGTCCAGGGACGATCAATGGTTTCTTTTCACGGAGGTTTAATTCAGATTTGGCGATACGGCCTCCTACTCGTAATAGTCCTCGTTCGTCCAAAAACGGATTAAGGTTGGCTATCGGACTCCGCTTGTGAATTTGTGTCTGACGTTTTATACAATCTATTTCATCTCCATAAATTTCATGTTGTGCAGATATTAAGATGAAATTTTCGGCGTTCGAAAAACTATCCAGAGTAGTTACTGATGATGCCTGTTTTGACCCGTGTAAACGGGAAAAACGTTCCAAGAAGGCTATCGCTCGCACAAGTCCTGTCCAGTTGGAGAATCGATTAAATCTATCCGTTCCGATACCTTTATGCCCAGGTGTGGAAAATGTTTTTGCAACGTTAACAGTAGCACGGATTTCTCCATCTTCTTCTGGATCTATTAGTTGGTATATGTCCTCAGAATTCTTCTGTTCTGAGGAAAGAAGTTGTTTTGGTCCCAATAACCATTCACTGCTGTGAATTTCATGGGCTGGTACGGACCTTGTTCCCGAGTCTGCGGGATTACGGTTAGTTGGTACATAATTCCATTGACTTGGAGAGCTAAATTTCCTTATTTTCTCTACTCGATTGGCGACATAGATAAAGAACCTTTTTGTCTCGTTACTGATGTAGCCTAGGACTACTTTACTGTCTGTGTAGAATTTTACGGTGTCTATATGTAAATCTAAATTATCCATGATGGTCTGTGTTATCTCGACTGCTAATACTGCAGCAGATAGTTCAAGGCGTGGAATAGTATGACCACTTGTTGGTGCACCTTTAGCTTTCCCAAGAATGAAACCTGTGTTTAGTTCGCCACTACTGTCGGTGGTGCGTAGATATGCAACAGCTGCTATGGCTTTTTCTGATGCATCAGAGAATACATGTAACTCCTTTGTGGCGGTTTTGCTGAGATACGGCACGTAAGTACGTGGAATGCGCAATGTTTCGATAGCAATTAGAGTGTCTCTCCAAGATTTCCACTCATCTGCTGTCTCATCAGAGAGAGGTTGGTCCCAATCGACGGTTTCTGATACTATTTTCCGTAATAGGAGTTTCCCTTGTATAATCACCGGAGCCAAAAATCCTAGAGGATCGTAGAGACTGTTTATCGTCGATAAAATTCCTCTCCGAGTGATCGGTTTGTTTTCTGGTGATAATTGAAATAAGAAGTTATCAGTGTTTACGTCCCAGCTGAGACCAAGACTACGTTGTAGGGGTTTGCTGTCGCATTCTAAGTCTAGATCTTTAAGATTTGAAGCCAAATCACTGACATGAAATGCAGACATAACTTCCGCACAATTAGAGGCAAACTTGTGAAGGCGTAAGTTTCCATATTTTGCTAATGCTTGCTGTGTGTCCTTCATGAGCTTAACAGCTTCCTCTTTAGTAGGACATGACGTTAGACCGTCGTCGACATAGAAGTCTCTTGTAACAAAGCTAGTCACGTGACTGCCAAACTCTTGTTCTGATGCTTGCGCTGCTTTTCTGAGTCCAAGCGTAGCAACGGCAGGTGACGGACTATTTCCGAAAACATGAACTCTCATGCGGTATTCGACAAGGTTCTTCTGTAGGTCATTGTCTTTATGCCATAAAAATCTCAGATAATTTCGGTGGTCTTTTCTGACAACAAAGCAGTGAAACATATGTTGAACGTCTGCAGTAACTGCGACCATTTCTTTCCTGAAACGCAGCAATACTCCCAAGAGATCATTGGTCAAGTCTGGACCTGTAAGCAGGACGCTGTTAAGTGAAACTCCGTTACATTTGGCGGAAGAATCAAACACACCTCTTATCTGATCGGGTTTCTTCGGATGATAAACACCAAACAATGGCAAATACCAGCACTCCTCATGTTCGTGCAATGGTGGAGCGAGCTCTGCATGATTATTATCTAAGATTTTACTCATAAATGTAAGAAAATGTTCCCGCTTCACTGGGTTTCTATTCAGACTGGCGTCTAACATGTTAGCACGGTGAAGAGCCTGTGGTCTGTTGCTTGGCAATGGCTGTCTTGGCACTCGGAACGGTAACGGTGCTACCCAACTTCCTTCCGAGTCTCTCACAAATTCGTTGTCCATCTGCTTCATGAACATTTTGTCCTCATATGACTGTCCAGGCTTATCATCGTCCTTTGTTTTTTCAAAGAGTGGCGATTGTAAATCTTTCGTTACAGGGTCTGTGTAATTTTCCCGGATGTCAAACTTGCTTGTGCATGGTTGAAAGGTTGAAGGTTGTCCTGTAGGTAAAATGTTGGTTATTTTAACATTTAATTCAAAGGGTACGTGCTGCTTGTTAATGCAGGTTTCTCCTATCACTACCCAACCAAGTTTCAATTGTTGTGCATATGGAGTTCTTGGTGGTCCTATGCGCTGGTCAAGGACGTGGTGTGCCTCTATAAGGTCTCTGCCAATTAGGAGAAGAATTTGGCAAGTTTCGTCTAATGGTGGAATGCTTCCTCTGAGTTCTTTTAGATGAGGGTGATGCATTGTGACTTCCGGAGTAGGAATTTCGTCCCTATTATTTGGAATATGATCACATTCAATCAGTACAGGAAGGTCAAACTTGTCATTACAGTTGATTGATTCCATGATGAAACCTCTTCCTCTTTTCCCGGAGGTGACTACTTTGCCGGAGCATGTTGATAAAGTATAGTTCTCCGGTTTATCTTTGACGTCGAAAAGATTAAAGAATTCGGGCGATGCTAGTGACCGGTTGCTTTGGTCATCAATGATGGCGTACATGCGAATAACTTTGTCCTGGTTATCTTTGTGATAAACATTCACAGGCAGTATTTTAGCACAAGATTTCCCGCTATATGTATCTTTGCAGATCTCAGTACAGGTAGAGTTAACTGAGGTTGCCTTAGTTTCAGCCGATTCTATAGGCTCCCCGCCGTAGGCTTGCTTAGGCGAGCTAGACTGAGAACTTGCAGGTTGCTGTGGTCTAGTGATGTGAAGTGCGGTAGTGTGTTGTTTACTTCCACATTCTTTACAACTTATGCGTGCGTTGCATTCCCGGCTTCTGTGTTTGGTAGAATCACAAAACTTGTAACAGACATTGTTTTCTTTCAAAAGACCTTTGCGTTCCTCTATTGATTTGGCTCGGAACGCTCGACATTCATTTAAGGAATGCTTTGTATTGTGCAGAATACAAAGACCTTGTTTGCTGGTGTCTCCGCCGGATTGTTGCTCAACCGCTGTTTTATGAGTACCAACTTTAGTCTTGGGGTAAGACGTGAACCTTGGCGCAGCACCTTTTGTATTTGGTGTGACTTTTGACCCAAAGATTAATCCAGGATCGTTTTTAATTCTACTGATTTCACTGATGAATGCAGATAACTCTGTAAAAGGAGGAAAGGCAACGCCGTGATTAGATTTGTATCTAGACGCCCTTACAATCCACTTTTCCTGAAGTCCATATGGTAGTTTTTCAATGACAGGGTTTATTCCGGTCGGTGAATCAAAATAAGCTAGCAGACATCCCAGCTTGGGATTTTCCTTGTGGTATTCTATTTCTGATAGAATGTCAGACAGTTCATAAAGACGTGCGTTGTCCTTATTCGTCAAGGTTGGGAATTTGTCAAGTTTACTCCTGAGAGAGGCTTCCAACATTTCTGGAGCACCATACCGCTCGTCAAGCCTCTTCCATAATCTTTGTATACCTATTGTAGGATTATTGGCGTTCGACGCTCTTATGCTTATGGCATGTTTAGCAGACTCAGGACCGAGCCACTTGATCAATAAATCAATCTGTTCCGAGTCAGATACTTGTAACTCGTCTGTCACGTTTTTAAAGCTTGCTTTCCATGTATGGAAGGATTCTGCCCGATCGTTAAAGCTTGTTAATCGGGAGAAAAGCATGTCCTTGCGCAAGAGAAATCTAGTAATCTCCGATGTTGGGTTGATTTGTTGCTGGTGTGCAACAGGGATCTCTTCTATTACGCCTTGTTTTTGGTGTGAAACAGGGATCTGTTCTATAACGTCTTGTTTTGTGCGTAAGACAGGGATCGCTTCTTTAACACCCTGTTTTTGGTATTCAGCAGGGATCTCATCTGAAAGGCCTAGTTTTTGTATGCCGGTTACTAATCCCAGATCTGGGATAGAGGTAACTTCCGGTGACTTAGTATCGGAAGGCAAGACAGCAGATGTCTGTGACAGTAAGTTCAGTGCCACGGATGGCACGAACGCTGGTGCTTCGTGACTCAGCTCGATCTTAACAGGAATTTGTTTTTTCTTTTGAGGTCCTGTTACTTCCTTTACAACAGTTGATACAGGAAGTTTATTGACGAAATCTTGCACACGCTGGAGCGGGTCTTCCTTTTCATCAGGAAGATCGCTAAATGCTTGGCTGCCGTCGTATTCTAGGACACGAGCCTCGGCTTCTGCGGCTGCAGCTTCTCTTTGTGCTTCTAGAATGTTCATAGCAGCTTTAATTTCGGCCTTTTCCCGTGTTGCACGTGCAGCCTCCTGTTCCATTAAAGTTTTCCTGCGTATGGCCTCGCGTTTCATTTCAGCTCTCTGGTGTGCAGCCTCAGCATTTCTACGTATAGCCTCTTGCTCCGCCTCGGCTTTTCTGCGTGTGGCCTCTTGCTCCGCCTTGGCTTTTCTGCGTGTGGCCTCTTGCTCCGCCTCGGCTTTTCTGCTTGTGGCTTCTTGATCTGCTCTGATGGCTTCTTGTTCTGCTCTGATGGCTTCTTGTTCTGCCTCGGCCTTTATTTCATTTTGCTTGAAAAGAGTCTGTTCTTCTATCATTGCCTCCTGCTTTAGGAGCAAGGCCTGTTTTTCAGCAAAGGCTATCTGAGTTCTGGCAGCCTCTGCTTTAGCACGCTTCTTCCGTGCAAGACTTGAAATGTCAGAGACGTGGGAGCTCCCACTGTGTGAGGATTTCTTGCCTCGAGATGTCTTTGTTTTTGTAGATTTAGCCTTTGTAAGAGCGAGGCGATGCTCGTGTAGTTTTTCCATAACTAGCTCCACTTTGGACAGACGTAAATCCAAAGAGAGTTTACATGCATCAATTTCTTTTTGACTCTCCAATGTTCGGGTCCTTTTCAGAAAGTCTAGGTATTCATCTGTGAGCCTACGATAATTATTACAGGCTTTAACAAGTTTGTCCTGGACTGTTAGGAGTTGCTGGAGATTGTTAGGAGGCGTTGTTACTTCCAATAACTGGGATTCAATGTCTGCCCAGAGAGCCTCTAGTTCCTGACAGAACTTGTCACGTTTTTCAGTGAAAGCTCCTTGTCCTTTTTCCGTGAGGTCACGTACTCGCCTAGCCTCGGGAGTTTCATCTGACTGTGATGTATTAGACGGATTTTCTAATAGTTCAAGGACATCTCCTTCTAGGGGCTGAATCTCTTCTTGTTGTTCCACATGACTGGGATCCATATTGACTCAACTTTGTTAGGTTGCTGTCGAGTTCACACAAGAGTTTACACTGTCAGTGTAAAGGTATGTACGTATGTACGTTGCTACGTTGTCGTTCCTTGTCTGGATATGTAAAGACAGGTTGTCGTCAATTTACTGTGCTGGGCCTGACTCAGCTAGTATAACCAAGGGACTGTATCGCAATCTCGGCAAATTATAAAGAATAACAACTTGTGGGTGAAGATTGTAGATTATAATTCCACCAGAAATGATACAGGAGTTTTACAGAGCGTGTATTGTTTGGTAAATTGACGGTGATTTGTCACAATATCCACAGGAGTAGTTTTGTCGTGGCATCCATTTGCAATAGACAGGTGAGGAAGAGAAAGTAAGCACTAGTGAAAATACGGACAAGTCCAGATTATTTCCGGAAAATATGGATGTCTGAAAATTTAATCCAATAGACAATACAGTTAATATAATTGCGAAAGTGATCCAGAATAATATCATTTAACCCATCATTGATTTTTTCTTCTATTTTTATATGGTTATTTTTGTGACCTGCATGTATATGAGAACACACACAATCATGCACATAAAAAAAACCTCATATACATTTTTGAAAGACATTTGATATATATGAATTATTTCAATTGAGTATTTTTTTTTTTATTTTTGAAGTAGAATGGAGAATTATTCTTGCCTAGTTGACCAGGCTCTACTGATATGATAGATATGCCGATGTCTAACTTGGAGATCTTGATTAGGTTGGGAAATGTATCAGGTAGGTGGTTATTCATACATATCATGAAACAAATATGTCAGCGAGAAAACATTGAAATTAGTCATACATGTATGCTGTCGAGACAGTAACCAAACAACATGTTCATATAATCAAAATTAAAAACAATTTGATAGCAATATTTAAAAAAATTACTTTAAATGGCCTTAACAATTACTAAGTAGATGTATTCATGTATGTTGTAGAATTATGCTGAAAGTATTTACTAGTTCATTTTACTGGAAAAAAACTGATCAATATTTCAGGTTTTACAAAACAGACTAGACAAATTGCAAGATAGCAATTATGGAAGAGTCACAGTTGAAAAAACATAAAATCTATGAAAACAGCTAACAGCTACTCATAACATTTTTTAATCCTTTTGATATTTGTTGTCTTGATTTTAAACTACCAGTAAGCTTTATATATATTTAAATATGGAAACTCCAACAGCACACACTAATTTCAACAATTTTATTTTTTGGTATTTTGTGTTTTTTCAGATGATGCAGATGTAGAAGTAGAAGAAACAGCAGTGAAAAAAGAATGAGAGTCATCATTTTAATAAACATTTCGCTTGAAATTGAAATAAATCTATTTTTTTCTTCATTATGTATTTCAAATATGAGCATTTGGATAAACTTTAATGAGACAGCAAGCCAGCAGCACAATCCCAGTAGCTATTTGGAGGTCTACTCAAACTTCATGCAAAAATGAAATTAGTGGTTTTTCAATATAAATTAAATTGAAAGTTAGCAACTCTTTGAGGCTTTGGTGCAACTTGCACGGTTTCAGAATTATAGCTTCAGAACTTGTTTATGAATGATTTATTTATTCCACATTTAAGATGGATATGTCAGTATACAAAGAAGGAGATGCGGTATAATTGCCAATATGACAACTGATTTTATATGTTTTGAAATATCTTCTACTCTTGTCTCATGTCTTTCATCCCACTTCATATTGACTTCTCTCTGCCTAATTATATTGGTTCCGATGGTGACTGAGTGATATTACATTATGGAAGTCATTTTTCTTTAATTTCTTGTATGTTTTTATTAAATAGTATTCTTTTAAAGAGTCATTGCATTTAAAATGATATGCATTGCTCAGAATTTTCCGTGGTATGAAATATTGTTATTTTCTAATCAGTTTTTGCTGATATATGATGTTGGGCTACTGCCACAAACTTGTTCATGCTCTTTACTGTCCTGAAATAATCTATAATTATTCAACAGTGATTCATTATATGTAATAGAAATTACTTACTAGGTATATCAAAAGGGCAATATGCCAATTATTTGGTCTTATTGCCATATGACCAAAAAGAGCAGATTCCTCCAGGGAAGAAAACGCGCCAAAGGGGGAGATAATGCTCTTTAAAAAAATCTGCCGTACCGATGAAAAAAAATAATGTTATTTTTTTACCAGGCAATAAGTATGCTTCAAATTGGTGTACACAAATAATCATCTTCTGTTAGATAAGGGAAAGCTGCAGAGTCACTACAGTTTTGGCACAAGTCTGTTTTATCCAGGTTTTTGTTATAAAAAGTGGTAAAATTAGAAAATGTTAGTATTGTCGCCTATGGCAGAATAAATACTACCGTTTTCCCTATAAGTGAAAACCCATCCAAAAACATATTTTATTCAATTTATTGGAATATTATCACTCGTTTTTTCCATGAAAAAACTTTTGTTTTCATTGACTTTTGTGTGTTTTTTTTTTTTTTTTTTTTGCTTTCAATAATTAAAAATAATCGATCGTCTTTCCTGCAAAAAACATTTCCGTTGGTTCCGAAACTAGAAATCGCTGAAAACTGAGTAATAAGAAAAAATCTCTGAATAAAATCTTTCGAAATTTGTACCTGTTTGTTTGCTTCACAAATTCTTTTATCAGATCCAATGAAAAGAGCAGATAAAAGTAGAGAATAGGAGGTGAATCTCTAGCTGGCATCCTGATTGGTCCAGATGCAGCTCCGTGAAATGGCGTGTCCTGCTCTGCCTCTGGTGGAAACACACGGAACCAAATTGGCTGATTTCCCGGTGCGGCCATTTTGGACAGCGTCGCTTGTCGTAGGTTTGGTTGTGACGTCACATACTTTGTGACGTTAAAGCAAATTCAAAACTTGGGCTGGGCCGATCTTTGGCACTCAAAGGGAGCATAACAAGATCGGCCAAATCGGCCCTATGGCACATAGGAGGTTAAGGAATCGGAAATCACAGACAAACAGTCAAGTAAGTCATTGCTAAACCCAAATGCACACGAGTTTATTAATTTAACAAATCATCAAGAAAGTCAGCCACAGCCCAGTTTCATGCACGCAAATACATCAGCGTCCGTTTTTTCAAACTCCAGCATGTACCACATACTTCCCAAATTAAATTTACCAACGTTCGGTGGGAATATGTTAGAATGGCAACGCTTTTGGGATTCGTTTAGTGCTGCCGTACACGATAACCTGTCTTTAAACGATGTACAGAAATTTAATTACTTGAAATCTCAACTGTTCGGAGAAGCCACCCAATGCATAGAAGGTCTACAAATAACTAACACAAATTACGGACAAGCATTACATGTAATGAAACAAAGATTCCGTCAACCACACAAGATAGTACAAACATAAATGCAGAGTTTAATCAGCCTTCCCAGTCCAACGCCAAATATTACACATTTGAAAAAATTCTACGACAGCATGGAAAACTACATCCGTGGTCTTGAAAGTATAGGGGAGTCTCACGAGTCGTTCGGAAGCCTTTTAGTGCCCATAATATTAAATAAACTACCCGGGAATATACGAGAAAACATGGTACGTGCCCACGGAGGCGACCACTGGAACTTGCCGTCGTTACGGCAAGCTATTCAACATGAGATAACGATTAAGGAAGCGGGTCAGTCATTAAACGGTGATGATATAGAGCCAAATTACACACCCACATCAGCATTCCTTACGGGTACAAATCGCAACTACGCTAATCAAAAAGGGAAAAGAGACATAACCAAGAAGCCGTGCATCTTTTGTCAAGGAGTTCACGCTCCATTAGCTTGTAAAAATGTAATGGAAATTGAAGATCGAAAAAGAATTGTTAAAGAAAAACAGGCATGTTTTAATTGCTTAGGAAATCACAGAGTTGCCGATTGCAAATCCGATAAAACGTGTAAAAACTGTAATAAACGACACCATACTAGTATTTGTTCAAAGAATGAAACTCACTTGTATACCAAGTCTAAAGATAGCAGTATATCAAAACCAGATACCGATGCCGCAGTCGAAAGCATGCATTCATCCACATCAACGGTTAGATCGCAGGTATTGTTGAAAACCGCTATAGCACCTATCACGTATGACAAGACACATTTTAACACCGCCAATATAGTATTCGACGAAGGAGCCCAGCGAAGCTTTATCACTCAAGAGATGGCCGATTTATTGAACCTGAGACCACATAGGAAAGAAGCGATAACGATATCCGGTTTTGGTGAATCCAACAAGAAGGTGAGAAATTTACAAATTGCTACTAAATGTATCTATATAAAAGGTCTAACGAATACGCTTATCCCTATTGAAGTTCTTATAGGACCACAGATTGCTTATCCGATACATACATACGCAAGGAACCAGTCGAGTTTTCCGCATTTAAATGGATTGAAGTTAGCCCACCCAGCTTTACAAGACGAGGATTTTGAGATATCAGTCTTAGTTGGCGCCGATTATTATTGGGATATAGTTGGAGACAGAGTAATTAGAGGTCCCGGACCAACCGCTGTACAGTCCAAAGTAGGATACTTGCTATCAGGACCTATACAATTGAACACTAACAGTAATAATCAATCAACGTCATCGATTATGAATATTTTGACCCCACACAGACTAGAAGAATGTGAAATACATAAATTTTGGGAAATCGAATCCATAGGAACAGAAAATGACAGTGAAGTGAAAGCGAAAACGGACTTACAAGAAATGACCACTTAACAAGAGAATAATATTCATTTGAAAGCCAATAGGTACATCGCCAAGTTCCCATGGAAACAGGAACATCCGGAGTTGCCTAGCAACGAAATGATTGCCAGAAAGAGAACATACAACGTGATAAACCGACTTGCTAAAGAACCAGATATGCTTATTATTATGATACACGGTAACATTTGCCTAATCACATGTGCTTGTATTCGTGCCGTACACCTAGAACTTGTTACAGATATGACAATCGAATCATTCAAATTAGCGTTCAGACGATTCGTAAGTAGGAGAGGAATTCCCAGTACTGTGTATCCAGACAATGCACCAACTTTTGTTTCTGCTTCACAAGATATTCCGAAGGAAATGAACATTCAGATTAATTGGAAATTTATTCCGAAAGCAGCACCGTGGTACGGTGGATGGTGGGAGAGACTAGTTGGAATTACGAAAACGACATTAAAAAAGTGCTCGGGAAATCACAAGTAAATTCTGATGTATTACGAACAACTTTGATAGAAATTGAACGTGTAATCAACGATCGTCCGATTACATATGTGTCGTCCGACATCCGAGATCCAGAGCCGCTAACGCCGTCACATCTACTTCAGGGAAGAAGATTATCGCAAGAGAACAATTCTGATTCAGAGGTCCATTATTCAAATTTTGATTTTACAGATGCAAACAAACGTTACGCCCATAAAGTAACTTTAATTGAACACTTTGCAAAACGATGGAGAAAGAATATCGGATTAAGAGAATTTCATCGCGTCGCCGGCGACCAAAGCGCACATGTGAAAATCGGTTCCGTCGTACAAATCATAGACAATTCACCATGCAGACATGGAAACTAGCAGTTATAGAAGATTTGATCACCGGGAATGATGGAGTATAGAGAGCAGTCAAACTTCGGACATCAAATGGACTCATTACCACGAGACCAATTGTGAAACTGGTGCCATTAGAAATATGAACTTTAATTGTTAAAAGTGTTTTTTTCAGTACCCTTTTTTTTTAACAATACATGAACAGTAATTGCATTTTGCGGCCCCCAGAATGTTGTGAATTAGTTATAGTTTCAGTTTAGCAAATGTTTAGTATTTTATACTCTCTTATTTGCTTAACGTTTTACCGCCATTTACGTAACATTAGGCCCGCAACGTCGTCACTTGCCGACGTCTCTGTATAACGTTACGCACGTTATTGCGACAATACTGTGTATTCAACAAGTCCACCCTTATAAACAGCTTTTCTATAAATTCAGAACAGTTAAGATATATAAAACTTATATCCATAGACTAGACAGGTAAATACTATTTCGAAAAAAAGTGCAAATTGTTTTATCATACTTTACTGTAGTCTAAAATAAGGAGAACATATTGACAAAACGTAAAAAATATGCGTGTCAGACGTAACAGACTATACGCATGATAACTTTTGCAGGGGTGTTTGTGTTCTTCAAAACAGTGTTATATCCACGAAAATTCGAATGAATGATATGCTTTATATATAAAGTATTACAATATTACTGAATATGCGTTGATGTAACGAGTTATCAAAATTTATAGGTTTTAATATATAAGATTATATGATATTTCGTTTGTGTAAATTATGCTCACAAAAGTACATACATAGACCATATCAGAATCGATTTTTTGCAGCACTCACACTTCATATAAAAATGCAACGGCTTCTGGCAAATGTCTTGCAAGATGTCCAATGTCGGATTTTGCCGCTTTTTACAAATAAATTGGCATTTGCGACGCTATTCATTGAAAAATTAGATTAGTTGCATGCTACATAGTGCTTTTCCGTAATTGTGCGTTAACTTTGCAAAACAGCTACATAGTTTTTAATAATTTGCGTAGTCAAAACGACTTCGTTTTCAAAGAAATGAAATGTCTTGCAAGTTTGTCCACTGGACGATTTTCATACGTTTTCAACGTTGTCTATTCGGGGTACGCTATTTATGGTGGATCATCTGTATATTTCCTCAGACAGAATTTTCTTGATGGTCAGATACTATCAATAAGACCACAAAGTTTTAAAAAAAATCCGATGACTGGGGTTGTTCGTTTAGATGAGATTTTTAAGTTGAGAAAAAGTTAGTATCACGAGAGGATAAAAGAATCCTCTTTTTCAAATTTTCAAGTTTGGGAAGCGTAAAACTTCGATTTTTTATTTTATTTCTCTGCAATAAGATTCATAAGTATAGAACTTGAAAGTAAAAATGAAATTGGGCCTAAAGCGTGCCATTGGCTATATACACTTCTGCACATCATACAAAGCTTGTAAATATATGAGATGAATTATAATTAACCTTTATTTCTGACAATCGTTTCATTTTTTAATCTAATTGTACTGCTATTAGTAAATTGAATTTTATAAGCAAGACCCGTTTAACTTGTAATTCCCGACAAACTTTTTATAGTTAAGCAAAATATATATCTTTCTCCTTTTCGGATCTAAATGGGGAAACATTGCATTTTATTACGTTTTATGTCAATTGGTCTCTGGTAGAGAGTTGTCTCATTGGCACTCATCATACCGTATATATCTTCTCATTTCATATAGATTTATGCATTACCCAAATACGATATATTTTGTTGTTTGCTGCTTACGTTACTTTCAGTGGGAAATATTTCATGCATATTCAGTACAACTAGTCATTAAGAAGTATCCATACTGATATGCAAAACAAAAATTACAAGCGAAATAAAAAAAACTTATCCCAAATAATCATTAATCGCCTTAAAACGTAAAAATTTGACGTTACTATTTGAGACGCAATATCGTGCTTAACGTCTATATCTTAGACTCTAGTAAAGCATACGAAACATTGAAGACGCTTTTGTGTTTACTCGCCTTTATTATCGATACGTCCAAAACAGTTAGGTTGTTTGATGTCAATCATGGGAGGCTAAGGAAAGATTTTGGATAACTTAGAATGTTTCTCGATTGCTGTCCAATGATCACAGTTATCAGACTGCTTCTAGGGATGGATTCCGCTTTTTGAAAACTATTTTTGATGTTTTTGTGTTTATATTCCCTTCTTTTCAAATGTCCTTTGAGCTGCCCAAGACGTTGTTTTGCAGTGTCTTCAGAGGAGCATATTCGCCTTATTCTGAGAGCTTGACTGTATGGAATGCTCTTCGTGCAGTGTGGAGGATGGCAACTTTCAGGCGACAAGTATTGATGAGTATCTGTAGGTTTAGAGTATATATCTGTGTTTATTATACTTTCAGAGAGGGTACTAGATGTATCAAGGAAGTTTATGGTGGAATTGGATGTTTAATGGGTGAATTTGATGGTAGGGTGTTGATTATTAGCATTTGTTATAGAAGTTTGTGATTCTTGGTCTCCCTTGTCCCATTTCATGTCAACGTCATCAATGAATCGATACCAGGAAAGCGGTTTCTCGATGGAACACTCTAGCAATTGCTTTTCAACTTTACCCATGAATATATTGGCATAAGATGGAGCTATTTTTGTACCCATAGTAGTGCCATTTGTCTGTAAATAGACAATGCAAATGTTAATGCCTTATATATGCGTTATACTGCGTCAATTTGTAAAGGTGCTTATCCAATTCTTGCAATTGCAATATTATATGCATAAATATTTAGTAATCGGTTGCTGCGTGTACATTGGCACAAACTACCCTTATATTTAATCAGTTGATGCTTTTTTTTAATCCAACTCTGAACCCTTACATCTTCAAAGATTATTTGATATTGTTCAAAGGGGAATTATCCTGACATATTGATTGTCGCCCATATTAATTTTTTTTCTCTTCCATATGCATACAATAACTATTTAGTATTCTATTATATTTTATTATTATTTCCTTGACATAACAAACACCACAGTAAATAGTTATCAAAGGTACCAGGATTATAATTTAATAATCATCGATGAGATTTAAAAACCGCAAGGGTTCATAATTGAATAAATAAAGTATTTCTATGTCTAGTCCTTCTGTTTTTATGACAAATTTTGATATGAGAGTATTCTGTAGCATGTTGCACTGTTTGGCAAATTTTGTATGAAAGATATTATACAATAAAATTGAGAATGGAAATGGGGAATGTGCCAAAGAGACAACAACCCGACCATAGGAAAAAAAAAAAAAAAAACGACAGCAGAAGGTCACCAACAGGTCTTCAATGTAGCGAGAAATTCCCGCACCCGGAGGCGTCCTTCAACTGGCCCCTAAACAAATATATACTAGTTCAGTGATAATGAACGCCATACTAATTTCCAAATTGTACACAAGAAACTAAGATTAAAATAATACAAGACTAACAAAGGCCAGAGGCTCCTGACTTGGGACAGGCGCAAAAATGCGGCGGGGTTAAACATGTTTGTGAGATCTCAACCCTCCCCCTATACCTCTAGCCAATGTAGGTTTTGTTAGTTTTTGAGGTGAATACTGACACCTTTGTGCTTTGTAAAGAATATTTCCATAAAAAATTGGATGTGAAATACCTGAACGTATAAGAAGTCTGCATGTTGAGCTATATTTACGAATGATGTCCTTATACCGATGATAAAATTTAGTAAATGTTTTGACTAGTTTGTGATATCGAAAACCCTGGTGTAATAATTTTTCAGTAATACATAAATTTCTCTCGTTAAAATCTAAAACATTGTTACATACACGAGCGAATCGTACAAGTTGAGATATATTAACACCGTAAGATGGTGACAAGGGAACGTCACCATCTAAAAATGGATAATTAACAATAGGAAATGAAAAATCATCTCTTTTATCGTAAATTTTAGTATTCAGCTTTCCGTTAGTGATATAGATATCAAGATCGAGGAAAGGGTGTGGTCATTGTTAGTATAAGCTTTATTTAAAGTAAGTTCAACAGGATAAATTTCTTTAATATACATACTGAAGTCGTCATTATTGAGAGCCAAAATATCATCCAAATATCTAAAAGTATTATTAAATTTGTTTATCAGATGTTGTTTTGATGGGTATTTGTTTATTTTTGTCATAAATTGTAACTCATAGCAATACAAAAACAGGTCCGCAATAAGTGGTGCACAGTTAGTCCCCATTGGAATTCCGATAATCTGACGATATACGGAATCCCCAAAGCGAACAAAAATGTTATCTAGTAAAAATTCAAGGGCATATATAGTATCAAAGCATGTCCAATTGACATAGTTTTTTTGTTTATTGCTACTAAAAAATTACCTAAAAGAGTTTGAACATATATATTCACATTCTGACTTTTTAAATGCCCATTTAATTAGGTGTGTGAATTTTTTCTTAATGAGAGTGTGAGGCAATGTGGTATACAGGGTAGAAAAATCAAAACTTTGAACAGATTTAAAATCACCAATATAAGCATGCAATTTATCAAGTACTTCCAACGAGTTCTTGACACTCCAAAAGTAATTAATTCCACTATTTTCGAAGGCCTTATTTGAACAATTTATTATCAGGTTTTTAATTGTACCAAGTGTGCTGGTAAGAAGAATAGACAATTTAGTAGTGGAACAATGGCTTGAAGACGAAATAAATCCATATTTGTAAGGTGTTTTGTGTAGCTTCGGAAGCCAGTACATAGTTGGGACTTTCATTGTATTTGGCTCTGCTTGTAAAGCGGTAGCTAAAAGTTTATGTTTGTTACAGATGTCGTTTTCTGAAAATGGAGTCAGTTGGAATGTTGGTGAATTGGTGATTTCTTTTTTCAGAACCTCAATGTAAAATTTACGTTAAACAATATTAATATTATTAGCAGCTTTATCGGCCGGGACAAAAACAAATTTCTTGGCTAGTTCTTTTAGTTTATGTTTGATACGAGAAATAGGTTTTTTGTGGTTATTGTTAGTATTGACTTTTGATAAGGTTTATTCAATGATTTATCCACCTAAGAGATAGGACATTCACTGATACCAACTGCCGAGGTTGAATGTCATATCCCTGGGGTTGATTAATCATAGTATCAAAATTCAACAATTGTTTTATATATAATAGTCCAGTCAATCTAGCATAAATTTTACCCTAACCCGAAAGTAATTGCAACAGAAGATTTTTAAGTTTTAATCTTTAGCATTATACCCCAAATATACACAGAAAAAAATCCCATAAAATCTGATTTGAGGAAGACTAAAAATATCACCATTTAAAATTACTATGGAGATTTGAATTGAAAAGGGAGATAACTCTTGCAAAAAATAAAAATTGATACAAAATTATAACTTTACCGCATCTATTCATCAGAATGTACTGATTCTTGATTTTTTAGCCGTCTTTAGAGTATAACAAACATCTCTTAAGGTGTTTTCATATATTTTATCAAGCTACAATCTAGATTTCGTAATTCATTAGTTGACCATTTATTGAATTTTTCAACATGTCAAGGTAAAGAATCTCAAATTTAATAAAAATAATTAAGCATGTATTCTTCTTTTTGTGGTTTAAAGTTTCTTTAGATAAGTAAGTTGCAGAAAAATATAATATACAGATATAAACAATACCAAATTTTCACATTTCTTTTTCAAAATGGTTACAAAGCTTCAAATTTGCAATTTCTTTAATGAAAAATGCACACAAAAAAATAAAACTACCCATAACACTTCGGTTTTGTACAATTCATGAGCAGAAGATTATATAATTTAGTCAAATACAAACTTATAACCCCATCAAAGTATCCTACTTTACATAAATTTTAAGAAAAACAACCAAAAACTGACTGATTTTTTCAAGAGTTATCGATCCCCTTCCAATGTTATTTTCCATAGGAAATTAAAAATGCTGATTTTGAGTTTTCCTCAAGTTATATTTTATGGGACTTTTTTCTGTGTATATAAAGGGCATAATGCTATAGATTAGAACTAAAACATTTTCTGTTGCAATTAGTTTCAGGTCAAATCTTAGTTTGACTGGACTATTATTGTATGACTTTATATCCTTAACCAATTTTCTATTATTTGCTCAAATACTAGTACTTACTACATTTACAGCTTTTACATTAATGCTAGCAAGACAAATCTTTGTTTAGCTTGCTTGCTTTGTGTGTATCAAAGTTTGCTCAAGCATGGCAATTAAGATAGGCGGGGCTTCAGCTTGTATACATCATACTTAAATTTTATTGGACGTTACGTTGGAGGTTTAGGACACTTAATTTTAAAACATCACATGACAAATATTCTCACATGTTTCCTCACCTGTAAAAATACAATAATTGGTCATTGAAAGAAAAATATAAACTTAATATCGTTTTTTTTTATAACATATCAATCTATTAGTTCACTTGTTTCCGTGTCTGCCCTTTCATTTATGTAACTCAAGAAAAAATTCCAATAAATGGGTAACAATTGTATCGAAAAGAGAAAATCGAGTGCACCTTTTTTTTATGTTAGGGTGTGTTTGAGATGAATATTTTGTCTTGAAAACGTACAAAGGAAGAGTATTTGATACATCATCTCGCTTCAGATTCTATAATTTTTATATAGCAAAGCTACAGGTTGACTTTATAACATAAAAAAATCACAATACTAAAAGATGAAATGTAGGGGTCAAGTGAAATACCTATCCAATGAATCACAAAATCAGAGTAGGTGTGTTCGAATATCTATTTTACTAAAAATTATTTGACGACAATCTTTAAGTTGGATGATGAAAATGCATATCTTCGAAAAAATTTTGGTTTCCATTTCTACGATTGTGAAAATGAACTGCCGTAATGGGGAGATCATTTTGACGAAGTAGAATCCTGACTGTATTGTATATTTACAGGTAAGGAAACATGTGAGAATTTTTATCATGTGATGTTTTAAAATTTAGTGTCCTTAACCTCAAACATAACGTCCAATAAAATTTAAGTATGATGTATACAAGCTGAAACCCCGCCTATCTTAATTGCCATGCTTGAGCAAACATTGATACAAACAAAGCAAGCAAGCCAAACAAAGATTTGTCTTGCTAGCATTAATGTAAAAGCTGTAAAGCTTATCATTGTTCATCATTTGCTTTTGTCAATTTTCTTTAACTGAATATTTAATAAAACTTACAAAAAAAAATACACCAAATAAAATTGAGAATGGAAATGGGGAATGTACCAAAGAGACAACAACCCGGCCATAGAGCAGACAACAGCAGAAGGTCACCAACAGGTCTTCAATGCAACGAGAAATTCTCGCACCCGGGGGCATCCTTCAGCTGGCCCCTAAACAAATATATACTGGTTCAGTGATAATGAACACCATACTAAACTCCAAAATGTACACAAGCTAAAAGTTAAAAGAATACAAGACTAACAAAGGCAAGAGGCTCTTCACTTGGGACAGGCGCAAAAATGCGGCGGGGTTAAACATGTTTGTGAAACTCCCCCTATACCTCTAGCCAATGCAGAAAAGTAAACGCATAACAATACGCACATTAAAATTCAGTTCAAGAGAAGTCCGAGTCTCATGTTAGAAGATGTAACCAAAGAAAATAAACAAAATGACAATAATTATAGTATAACTAATCGCCGTATTTGAATATAAAAAATAAGACAACGCGTGACCGAACGACGCATGGATTAACCCTCTTGCTGCCAAAGGGACATTTATGGCTTCTACACACAAATCTTGTTGATTGTGTAGAACGTCAAAGGTCCATTGTAACGTCACAATACTCAAGGGCACTGACAACGTCAAAATACGGCGTCAAAAGGGCGATTTTGGCGGGAATGAGCAAACTGAATAAAATGCGTTAAAAGTATACTTTAAACGGATGTCAAGAAATGATACAGGATCATAAGCTTGTTAGTACTATAATACAAACTTATTTAACGCGTTTACTAATTATCTAGTTCGTCTTTTCATGTAAAATGTTGCATTCTTTCGAGAAATTTGTTTTACGGTTTTTTTTTTCGTACATCTATCAATCAGAATATCTCATATAAATCAAAAATCTTATCCCTGATAAATAATCATAAAAAAGGTAACTGTTATACTTGATTACGTTAAATATTAATATTCATTCACAATACACCGTACACGCTTTATTTAAAAGAACTGGATACTTTATTTAGGGCTCAAATACCACAATTGAAATCTCAGCTAGGATTTTTTTTTTGTAAAACTTAAAAGTACACACATGTTAACCGATGTACTTATAATGCCATACGATATTTCAATACATTTTAAACCTGTTTCATCATGGAAGCACTGCATGCCTTAAAAATGTTTATTTTTATTCGAAATGGGGATGTTAAATTAGTAGTAGACACAATGATTTCTATTCCTATCATATATATCATAGATATATCCTTTCCCAGTGGCAACCTCTTTTTTTTCTGGCATTCACCACAGATCTTTTACTTTGTATGACTCATTGAGCAATAGTTTTATTGAATATTGAATTTCAGACGTCCTTAATATTGCATGAAATATTTGCCACTGAACGTTGAGAAAAGAATAATTTATCAATTAACAGATTTAAAGATATTTCGTGTATGTCAATTACAGTGTGTACTTTATCATAGTAAATGAAACTGGTTTATTATTGATTCAGGTTTACTTGTAGACAATAGTCTCAGAGAATTTCTTTCCTCGTTTTTACTATGTTTTTTTTTTTAATTCGTATTCTCTAAAATTTTGAGCAATAAGTGATCAACAAAATTATAATAAACATGATTAAAAAATAAGCAAAATGAATATGGATAATAATTTTTATATAAAAAATATTTCCTCGCCTACCGAAACAAGGATTGAAATCATGATAATTTTAATCGGACACTATTGATACTTTACAACAAGAAGTAGTTCACAGAATCATAGAACAGCTGCTCGGAGATTTTATTTATTTTTATGAATTTGTACACGCTTTGTTTTTATTTTCATTTTCATTGAGTGCCGTTGTTTTGCCGTTTATATAATGATTTGAGAGATTTTTTACAGTATTTATACCAATTACCTAATAAAAAAACGAGACTAAATATTTTACTATTTTATAGGTGGTTAAGAATCATTTATGCATTTCACTTGACAAAGATAAAACAAAGTCGCCCTTAAAGCTAGTATAGCAATTGGTATATTATTTTCACTTTATTTTAAGACAAGAAAGATTAAAAAAAAATATATTCCAAGGTTAAAAGTTGTATTTGTAAATTATCTTGTATTAAAAACATCGTTTATGACAATCTTAGAGCATATTTAACTTCCGTAAAATTACTTATATACATCGTTTTCATAATTACGGCTACATTGACGCGGGAAAAATTATGGACGGCGGGAAAGCGCAGTTTTACAGATAGGCACAAGTTTTGCAACGTCACAGAAAAGAAACGTCAAGATGCTTTTGGCGCGACAAAGCAAGAAAAAAACTCGGCAGCAAGAGGTTAACTTAACCCTCTTGCTGCCGACCGTTTTTCAAGGTTGCATTTCATATGCCGGAAAATACGACAGCTCAACGTCTGTGACGTAACATGCCAAACAACGACGTCATTCGATATATGACGTCACGACAAAATGACCACTACATTTGGTACCAATTGGAGAAAAACATAACCCTGTTTATTCTTCCGTATTTTAATTGAAAGAGATACAGCATTGATAAGAAGCTTGCATAAATTTATCCATGGACATATGTGTCCCTCCGGCACTGCCGGTTTGGACATATGTGTCCCTCCGGCAGCAAGAGGGTTAATTAAACGAGTGCGCACAAGTTGTCTTATTTTTGATATTCAAATACGACGATTAGTTATTCTTTTTATTACATTAGCAAATGCCTTTTTTTTATGAAATTAATGTAGAAAATGTAAGGAACTATATCTTTTTCCTACGCATTGACAATTTGTTTTGATCCGACGTTATCGACGTCTTGACAACGCCTATTGTTGTATGACGTCAGAGAGTGAAATAACCACGTTTATTTCACATGTGAACAGTTGGAAAGCAGGTCACGGTTTGACCCCAAGTTTATCAGCAACAATAGAGTCACGTGACCGTGAAAATTCAGTAAAAAAACGGATGAGACAAACCTCATTTTAACTCACTGAATACTATTGTCGTAATAAAAACTTATTGACCTAACTAATCTTGAGTATCCATAGTTTATTCTCGTCAAAGCTCACACATCAAATCAAAGTCCTTTATTTTTTATTTTATCTGCAAACTTGGAGTTTGGGTGAAAATTGTCAAGTCTCCTGAACGAAAAATCTAAATATTTACGAGGAAACTAAAAATGATGGGCTGAATTTAAATTTAATAAAGCATCTCATTAAGACAAACACTCGATATGAATATCTCGGCAATAGAATGTTGGATACGCAAACGTCAAATTGATTTCAAACCGAAGCGGTGGTTTTTATGCCGATTTGTGCAAGTGGTTATCTCCCCTTAATATCACCAGTCAAAAATAAAAACCCAGCAAAATGCATAAAAATTAAAAAAGGAGTTTACTTTACAAAAATTAGAAAGAAAATAAACGAAACTCGATTTATAACTATGTTATGATAATATAAAGAAGAGATACTTCCCCCTATTTTTCAGAGAAGGACTAAATGTAAATATTAAAAGACAAAATATTACTGCGTCTGCAGTAAAAAAAAAAAAAAAACAATTCAGAAATGTGGATAATGACACCTCACTTGTAAAATTAAAAACCTAGCTATATTGAAAGAAATTAGATCTGGCGGATGAAATATACTACATGCAGAATTTTTTTAAACACTTCTGATTATATTTAATGTCAATAAAACATAGTTTATACAATTTCAATAATCTTTCTAAAAATAGATATAATTATTAAATAAATAGTACTGATCATATATATTTTATATTCTATAAAGTGTGACCAAGAGTCTCAACAAATTTCTTCAAATTAAGAGAGCCTTTAAACTCATGCCTATGTTTCTTAGTTGAACAGTAAAATACAAAAAAGGGATTTATAAGTTTTATACCAAAAATATTGACAGAAATTCTGTAAAAAAAATATATGCTTTAAATAATAAGTGAAAGTGACACAATTTTGAATTTCAGAATCATTATTATTGTAAAATTAAACTATTAGATTAGCTTGCACAGTAGCCCTTTGTCTTATTTCTCAGGGTATTTTATAGATTATGAAAGTAAACTTTTTGGAAAAAATGGGGCTTCTTCTCTTCAGCAGGTTGCTGTATCAGCTTCTTTAAATAATTACATATTTATAAACAAAGTATTGTGTATATACTTTACCTGAATACTAGTAATAGGAAATGAAATGAAACTGGTGGGACAAATTTTGTGCATTTTACTTCAATAATGATCAAAGATGCTTATTATATAATAAATTTGACAAGAATTTGGCATTTAAATAAATTCAATTTTGTAAGAACACATCTCTATGAATAAACTTCTTGTTTGGCTGACTTGACTTGATAAGCTAGTTTTTGCTCTTATTACTATAAAATTGAGAATGGAAATATAGCTTACTAAGTAAAGAGATAATAATACTTGTAAGCAAGATTTTATTAACTGACCTTCATTTTCTTTTTTCATATGTTTTTTTCCTACAGAATTTTCTTTGCAATGCATTTTCTATTGCTATTTTTGTGCTTTTATCCATCCATACAGTATGCTATCAATAGTTTGTCAGATCTGTCAGAATTTTCCAAGACGTTTAGCTTTAAACGCAATAAAGAATATCTTTGTTAGTTGTTTCACTTTTCCAATGTGTAAATTTTTACTATGCACATGACCCTGACACATATTTTGTTATAAACGTTACATGACGTATGTTGAAAAAAGAAAACAATGTCACCGTCAATTTGTGTAGGGGATCAAAAGGGGTTTTAGTTACTTTAAAATACAAGTATCGTATGGAATTGTGAAAATCCACAACTTTTAATCAAAATTTCATTCATGTCTTTAATAAAATCAGTATTTTAGAGCACTTTGAAACAGGTACAATGAAAAGAAGCTAAACTTTACTGTTTTGAAGTAGAAACGTAGCTAAAACCAGATAAAAATTGACATGGCTGGTGGTCACTAAAATTGATGTATAAAAGTAAAAAATGATGGCTTCAAAACAGTGTATAAATTTGAAATAGGTTTCCCGGTTTCATTTAAGATTATAACCATTCTTTTCTGTATTTGGATACGCAAACGTCAAATTAGGAAAAATCGATTTTTTTGGCGAACAAAAAAGATGGCTAAATTTTTTTAGAACTGACAGGATAAAGGAATAGCAATAACAAGCTATTTTTTTTTAATGTTTGTATGTGGTAAAGACATTATATTGGTCACAAAACCTACAAATTTTAACATTTAATTGTAATAAAAGCATGAAAAGTTGCAAAAAATACTTTAAACGTCAATCTTTTAGCCGATTGATTTGGCGAACTTTTTGACGTTACGGACGACTGTAGCGCCACCTAATTAATTCCCCCTGCTATTGTTGCTGATAAAGCTTGACGACAACGGACGTTTCCAAGGACTTGCTTTCCAACTGTGAAATTATCGGTTTTTATTTAACTGGGAAATCAATGTAATTCATTGCAATCAATGTAATAATACATAAATAACAGACTACTAGCAGTTAACTGACATTCCAGCTCCGGACTTCAATTAAACTAATTGAAAAAATATGTCTTCATCATATAAACAACTGGTTTATTAATAATAAATGTGTTTAGTTCCGATGCAAAATGACTTGACAACAGTATCGTAACTATATCCCTTCTTAATAAGTATATTGAAAGGTTTTGTTAGCTTCCTGAGGTGAATACTGACATTTTTGTGCTTTTAAAGAATATTTCCATATAATATTGGATGTGAAATGATGTCCTTATACCGATGATAAAATTTAGTAAATGTTTTGACTAGTTTGTGATATCGAAAACCCTGGTGTAATAATTTTTCAGTAATACATAAATTTCTCGCGTTAAATTTTAAAACACTGTTACATACACGAGCGAATCGTACAAGTTGAGATATATAAACACCGTAAGATGGTGACAAGGGAACGTCACCATCTAAAAATGGATAATTAAAAACAAAAAAAGGAGAAAAATTACACCGAAAACAAGGGGGAAAAGAAAAAACCTAGGAATTTACATGACATCAAACACCAACGTCATTGACGTCATTGACGTTGCTTTGGAACATATATTTATAGATTCTACCACTGCATCGAGTGTAATACGATATTTATCCACTCGAAACAGTTAAATTTTTAAATTTAAAACGCGAGGCTTGCCGGAGCGTTTTAAATATTTAAAATTTAACTGTCGAGAGTGGATAAATATCGTATTACACGAGATTTGGTGGTGGAATCTGTTTCTCTAATGTTTTCTAGCATGATGCAGGCAAACTTATTCCTTCTTTTCGAATGATCTGCAAACAGTTGTGTTCTTTCTATGTGACGTCATCAGGCATTGTCGCCTTTTTTCATGCCGCCACAATAGGAAATTCAGAGGAAAGCAAGAAAATTCGACGTCATAATCGGATATTAACCAATAAAGTACTGAGATCAAACGAATCATACGTTGATTAAATTTTTTATACAATGGGTGCAGAGAGGGATAAATTGACGAAGAATAAGAGAAATTTAGGTAAAAGGAAGTTATTCCAAATCTTATATTAACCTCGTGTAATTTCAGTCGCTGTGAAAACCCACTGAACACAGATCTGAAAAGTTACTGACAACAACAACAATATGTATCAAGGTAACAATACCAAAAATGTCAATGAACCTTGCTAATATCAAGAATTCATAAAGAATACAGACAAAACAGGACATTGTGCAAAGCCAAAATACAGGTAATGACAGATTTGAGGACCGTGAATGAGCATATGTGTAAAACAAAAATATTAAGTATGGTTTTAATTTACTTCTAATGATATCAATATTTATACCAATAAAAACAATATTCACAGATCTTATTACAGTGTAGTATTGATTTAACCGGATCGCCAAACTATAATACCGTGCTCAGTAAACAACATATCTGTAACATAAGAACTTGTTGTTACGTTTGAAATCAGATTTCTACAGATAGAGTGGAATTTGCAAGCAAAATTATTGTGTCTATAGAATTTAGTAAATGAATTGGGTAAATTGTGGTAATGAAATCCCCGACCAAATACTTTACCAGTAAAACATAGAATGATAACGCTCCTTAAAACCTAATACGACAATGCAGACACACGCAATGAAAACGACTCCCGATACATATAAAAAAGAAAGATGTGGTATGATTGCCAATGAGACAACTATCCACAAAAGACCAAAATGACACAGACATTAACAACTATAGGTCACCGTACGGCCTTCAACAATGAGCAAAGCCCATACGGCATAGTCAGCTATAAAAGGCCCCGATAAGATAGAATGAAATTCAAAACAGTGTGGCTGTGGCCATTGATTGACACATTAAATTCATCCATTGACTGGGACAATTTACGTGAACGTTTGTCTGTAACGACCACTGTTCACGACGTACCTACGATAGACATTTAAACTGTGGGGTCACCAAAGGTTTCTTAACGCCTTTAATTATAAAGTAATTCAAAAAATTAATCAGGAATAACCTTTATGTTTTGATTTATATAATTGATATAAATCAAAACATCGTGTTATTTCTGATTAGTTTTTCGAATTATTTTATTAAGGTGTTGAGAACCTTTGGTGACCCCATAGTTTAAGTGTCTTTAAAAAGTACATAGTGAGCAGAAGTTGTTACATACAAACGTTAACTAAATTTTCCCAGTCAATGGATGAATTTAATGTGTCAATCAATGGCAACATCCACACTGTTTTGGATTTCATTCTAATGTAAAACAATTCAAACGAGAAAAGTAACGGCCTTATTTATGTAAAAAAATGAACGAAAAACAAATATGTAACACATAAACAAACGACAACCAATGAATTACAGGCTCCTGACTTGGGACAGGCACATACATAAATAATGTGGCGGGGTTAAACATGTTAGCGGGATCCCAACCCTCCCCCTAACCTGGGATAGTGGTATAACAGTACAGCATACGAATATACACCGTAAGCTGGTGCCAAAAGAACATTATCGTCCATAACAGGAACATTAACACTTACTGTAGGGAAAAAAATCGTCTCTTTTGTCGTTCACTTTTGTGTATAATGGATACATCAATTTGTGATAGTAGTTAACCAAATCTTGAGTATATAAATGCAAAAATATTACTGCTTTATCTTTATAGTTTATATATCACTTAACATGAAAACTTCAAATGTTCTTAAGGATTTTTAATCCCTGTTATTCTAAATTGAAGCACTTATCATAGTGTGTATAGAAAATGTACTTCTTTAATCTGTTGTTTGATAAATTAACTATAACTGTGAAATTAAAAGAATATTTTCAAAACATATAAAACACCCACGGCAAGTTAAGTATCTATGGCTGTTGTTGGTTTATATACATCTTTTTATTTCAATACATATACCTTCCCCAGCACTTTCAATTCTGTATGGAAGTTCAGAAGTGATCCCAATTAATCGAATTTCTTGGATTTTTGTTACTACATCATTTTTTTGCGAGAATGTCCCATAAAATGATTGCGTTTGCGTTTATCTGTAAATTAAGCTTTGATAGCATAAAACAAAAAGTTTAAACTGATCAGTTACATATCTTTTACAATGTTTTTGAAGAAAAAAAAAGAATTAGATAGTAGCATACATACAAATAACTGTAAAAATAAGAAATTCACTTATTGAGATACGATATATATTCCATAATTATAAAAAGTTGGATCTTAATTTCTATAAAATGCAACCTTGCCCACATATTCGGTTATGGTAAGCTAGTGCACGAGAAAAGTATAAGGCTTAGTGCTATTTAACTTAGAAGAAAAATTCAATCGGTTTTTTTTTTATTAATTGGAATGAAATTTTGACTCTAGGAGGAAAATGCATTTTTGTTTGGGTAGAGAAAAACATTTTGCTATTGCATGACATACTTCATACCCTTAACAAGTTATTATAACACATCTTTGACTTGCACGAAGCATCAAATTTTCCGTTCAAATTTCGATCGGATGCAACAGTGCATACTCATGTATTGATCTCTCTCAGTCAAACGGATGACATATTTAGGTAATTCCTAGCCTAACATATCAATTGAACTTATCTTTAAACCCGTGGTGAAACTATTGGTCAGATATTTTTTTTTAAATCAACCCGATGTCACTCAATATATTTCTTATTTTAAGTGAGAAAGGAAATGGGGAATGTGTCAAAGCGACAACAACCCGACCATAGAGCAGACGAAGGCCACCAATGGGTCTTCAATGTAGCGAGAAATTCAGCACCCGAAGGCGTCCTTTAGATGGCCCCTTATATATATGTATACTAGTACAGTGATAATGGACGTCATACTAAACTCCAAATTATACACAAGAAACTAAAATTAAAAATCATACAAGACTAACAAAGGCCAGAGACTCCTGACTTGGGACAGGCGCAAAATTGCGGCGGGGGTTAAACATGTTTATGAGATCTCTACCCTCCTCCTATACCTCTAGCCAATGTAGAAAAGTGATCATAGATAAATGCATGTTTTCTTTTCCCTTCTGTATTTAAATCACAATACATTTTTTTTCAACTCGATCCGGCCGAAGAAGTTTAACTATCAAGCTCTTCCCGGTGTCGTCGTCTTAACAAGTGATTTTGTCAGTTTGATGGGAACCCCTAAGGTTCAGTTAATGAAAATGGGTAGGCAGTTCTATTATCTTTGACATATTTTATTTCAATAACAAATCATCACGCCATTGTAAAACTTTGAAAGCTTTGTATAATTTGACATGTAACAAAGGTGAGACATAACACTGCGTTAACAGTTTATTTATGTGCTCCCTTAGATGACAATTCAACAATGTATTATCTAATCTTGATATTATAATGATAACTTGTGTACATGTTTCGAAACACAACAAGGTTTCTTTGTTCTTTTATCAAATGCCGTAACGTTGAATTCGGGATTTCCAAATTCAAATTCAACACAAATAGTTCGTTTTTTATTGGTCATAGGCGCTGGAATATCAACTAAAACTTCGCAGAAAAGTTCACATTCTTTTTCGTCTACATACTTCACACCATCTGTCTGTGTTGTATAAACATCAACTTTTATTTTGGTTTGGTCTTTTGAAAGTATTTTGTATTCTTTAGTTATTTTGTCTCTGACTGCAACTGAGGCTCCTTTATTGACTAAAATCTCGAAACAGTCATTACACCGGTCAATTCCGTCAAATGTCTGGCGTTTCTTTGGATCATGAATTTTGTCGTTAAATGGAGGTTGTTTCAGCATTCCAAAAGTGTATGGCATAATTCGAGAAACTATAAAGTTACCTCTGTGACCACACAAAACTGCTCCCTTTGAAACAGCCATTTCAGCGTCTTCAGGTACTATCACTTTTTTACCAGGAAAAGCTTCTTCAAGCGTCTTTTTTAACATGGGAGATTTAGAAAGTCCTCCGACAACAATGAACGTTCGAATGTTTGGTTTTAATGTAGATAAAACCATTTGTATTTCGCTGATGATTTTATCAATTACGCAATTAAAAAAAGAGGATATAATAGTCATTGACAAGCCAATCTTAAGTTTGTTGACTTTTATATTTATTTCGGATTTAAATTTAGATTCTTCTATAGCTTCAGCAAAGGATTTGTTTAAATGACTTTCACAAAGCGAATTTAATACCAAAGGATATTTGAAGTATTCTTCTCGTCTATTACTAGTATAAAGTTTTGATTTAAAATTTTCTATTTCTCTAAGCATATCAAAATAGCTATCGGTATGTTTACTTTTCATCTCTTGCATTACTTCCTCCCCTACTATACTTTGAATTAGATCTAGAAACTTCTCGTCAATTTTTGTACTACCCCAGCAACAACCAGACGGTTTACAGAGTTCTTCAATTTTACGATCTTTAGATTTATGCGCTGTGATCTCTATGGTACCCCCTGTAAAATGTATATTGTACAATGAATTAAATTATTTCATGTAGAAAGAAATAATATGTGTTCAACATAGACATATTCTAATGTTTATTTTAACAACATTGCAATTGCAAACACAATGGTATAATATCAAACAAAGGATGTTACTTATACAGAATGGTCTACCATTCTCACAGGAGTATTAAAAAAAATGCCATTCAGAAAATGCTAGTAGTAATATCAGCTCGAATTCTCCCCAAATATATCTACGTTGTATTATACATGTATATATAATTTGAGTTTTAAAGTAAACACATGTATGCGAAAAATGACAATAAATCTACTCACTACAATAAAAAAAGGTGTATGTTAGTAATACAATTGTTGAGCTTTATCAGATTTGTAAGTGTATGCAAATACTCCTGTTTAAACAAGTAAACAAATGTTGGCCATAATGATAAGTCAATGGTAGGATAGCAAAAAAGCTAGGAAAGTCGTTTCTTTTAGTTTAAATGTTACAATAATTTTTTTTTTCTGTTGGTCATTAAGTTAAAATATATATATTTATAGATAATATTTATATAAGGAATGAATAAATAAGAGTTCACCAATAAAATACTCAGGAAATCTACACAATTCATAAATAAAAATACCACACTATTATACCAGAGAAAGTTTGTGTGACTTATAATATACCGTATGTCATTAAAGCTATTTAGTGATCAGTCACACATTCAGGACGACCCTCAAAATCTGCGATGTCACATAAGGTCCCATGTTTTAAAAATTTCTATAAGCAAGAAGCTGTTAATGCCTTATCCTCTCGTCACGACTAAAACATTTATGTTCCAGAATGCCGAGTCTCAAATATATTGATTTTTAAACAAAACTTATAAGATGTCTTATTAAAAACCTTTAAATAAGCAACAAAACTTCTAATTCCACATATATCTCCACATCATCTACGAAGGGCGGAAATTTTTAAAATTACAAATCCGTCATTCTCGTTTTTTTGTATCAACATAAAAAGGATGATGACATTTTCCACCCATTTACCGGAAATCTTCTCTTCATGGAATTCCTTATACAGAACTATTCATAGCCATGTATTAGATGTTCGAATTAACATTTTTCTGAAGTTGTTACAACCATTTTTTATACAGCTGTATATTGCTTTCTGATTCATTGTGATACGGTATATTCAAACACAGTGTCAGTCAGATGTAGATGCTTAAAAATCTCCAAAATATTCAATCACAATCTTTAGAAAAACGCAGTAATATTAAAGGCTTTATGTTTTTTAACGTTTTTAACAACTATTCTCGATGCTCAATAGATATTTCGACCACAGCGTTTTATTCATCATTATTTTTTCTACAAAATTGGTAAAAATATCATACACATTCCTTCTTTTAGGTCACAATAAATTTTACATTGTGTTTAAATAACCACATTAAATCCCACAACAAATACACTGAGATGCTCGACATTTTGATCGAAAACATATTTTCCGAGTTCAGTCGATTGATATTTTTGCAGACAGTCTGTATATCAATTGATACTAATTGTTAAGTGGCTTACTTGTTTTTTACTCATATGAAACAGATTTTACACTGAATATCCCTAAAGACAATGAATTTATTTTTCCAATTTTCAGCTTCACATTTCCCAGTAGTAATGTACCCTTTCCTTATTTCAGTGAATATGTTGCGCATTTTTAAACCATTACTTCATGAAAAGGGGTGTGATCCTTACACAAAAACTTTTCCAACAGAATTATAAGGAAGGACGAAACAAAATCGACAATAAATAGTTTAACTGTCGCTATCGCGAATTGGTTGACCGATACTATGTGTCGGTTTTGCAACTCAGCACTGAAATGCCCACGAAGTCTCGAAGATGACACAGACGACAAAGGATAGATTGAAAGTTTGTGGTTGCTACTACCAAAAATTACTTTACTGCATAACAATCTGAATAGATGCAGCAAGAATATTAAAACATACTGTGTTGTAAAGAAGACAAGAGGCTGTCACAACGACAGCAAACCGGATTTATTAATATTTATTTGTGTCCTGGCAATATCACAAGAACCATTACTGATGAATGGTGAAAGTGAAAATCGTCAATATCAAATTTGACCTCCATTTTGTCATCAGTATCAACATATTAAAATTTGGAAAGCTTAGATTGAATGGTTCATGAGTAAATGCAACAACGTGAATGGAAACGCCATTTTACAATCTTTCAAGAACCATAACGCCTGAACGGTAAAAGTCAAAATCGTCATTATTGAACTTGACCTCTATTTTGTCATCGTTAACAACATATAAAAATTTCAAAAGCTTTGGTTGAATGGTTCATGAGAAAATGCACGGACACGACTGGAAACACCATTTTTCAATCTTTCAAGAACCATAACGCCTGAACGGTAAAAGTCAAAATCGTTATTATTTAACTTGACCTCTATTTTGTCATCAGTAACAACATATGAAAATTTGGGAAGCTTTGGTAGAACAGTTCATGCGTAAATGCACGGACACAACTGGAAACTCCATTTTTCAATCTTTAAAGAAACATAACTCCTGAACCGTAAAAGTCAAAATCGTCATTATTGAACTTGACCTCCATTTTGTCATCATTAACAACATATTAAAATTTGGGAAGCTTTGGTAGAACAGTTCATGCGTAAATGCACGGCCACGACTGGAAACTCCATTTTACAATCTTTCAAGAACCATAACGCCTGAACGGTAAAAGTCAAAATCGTCATTATTGAACTTGACCTCTATTTTGTCATCAGTAACAACATATAAAAATTTCAAAAGCTTTGGTTGAATGGTTCATGAGAAAATGCACGAACACGACTGGAAACATCATTTTTCAATCTTTCAAGAACCATAACTCCTGAACGGTAAAAGTCAAAATCGTCATTATTTAACTTGACCTCTATTTTGTCATCAGTAACAACATATGAAAATTTGGGAAGCTTTGGTAGAACAGTTCATGCATAAATGCACGGACACAACTGGAAAGTCCATTTTTCAATCTTTCAAGAAACATAACTCCTGAACCGTAAAAGTCAAAATCGTCATTATTAAACTTGACCTCCATTTTGTCATCAGTAACAACATATTAAAATTTGGGAAGCCTTGGTAGAACAGTTCATGCGTAAATGCACGGACACGACTGGAAACTCCATTTTTCAATCTTTCAAGAACCATAACTCCTGAACGGTAAAAGTCAAAATCGTCATTATTGAACGGTTCATGAGTTAATGCACGGACAACGCCCGGCGTACATCCCCAAATCAATAACCGACATTTTTGTCACAAAAATCCGGTTAAAAAGTAAAGTATGTATAATGGTCATAGAAACCAGAACTCTAATGTGCAAAACCGAAAATCGAAGTTAATTGGATTAATAAAAAAATTGGATAAAGAAACAATGAATGTGACATATAATAATACCATTTAGATTTGGAGCGTAGCAATCGAAGACTGGCAGACGAAACAATGTCTAAAAGAGAACTATAGCATAAGCTATCCGATAACATTAACAACAGAACGGTTAGCGTTAGACGTGTGTTCGATATAGACTGCAAAGAAGGTTTTACCGTAGATGTTTCAGGTGCCCATTGCTCACAGTTTGCATTATATTTAATGGCGGAAGTATGTAAGTAAGCATTTGTAAAAAAAACTTACCAATATATACTTAAGGATGTACTTAGGTGAGGTTTTAGTATTTGTGTCAAATGTTCAGGCTCCTTGGTGTTTTTCCATACAATACAATATAAAGTATTTTACAGCATAACACTCATTCTTTTTTTCATACAAGACTTAATAGCTCATGAAAGGTCATTTACCAAAATTTTAGAAGATTCTTAATTTTCTTTCTTTTGTTTTGAGACCTAATAATACCAATGCAAATATAAGGTAAAAGTCCGAGTGAGCCTTTTCCCGCCATATTTTAAATCTCAAATATCTCGAAAAGGAGGTCCATGACCTATCAATATTTTTAGCTTATTTTTATCCTTAACTTATGCTCTACCAGCTTATAGTATCAATTTCGTCCCCGTGGTATCACCAGCCCAGTAGTCAACACTTCGGTGTTGACATGAATATCAATAATGTGGTCATTTTTATAAATTTCCTGTTTAAAAAACTTTGAATTTTTCGAAAAACTAAGTATTTTCTTATCCGAGGCATAGATTACCTGAGCCGTATTTGGCACAACTTTTTGGAATTTTCGATCCTCAATGCTCTTCAACGTTGTACTTGTTTGGCTTGATAAATATCTTGATATGAGCGTCACTGATGAGTGTTATGTAGACGAAAAGCGCGTCTGGCGTATTAAATTATAATCCTGGTACCTTTGATCATTTTTTTTTTTGTATGTATTTTCGTTGTAAGTTTTCTCCTGTGAAAAGTAAAATCACAAAAATACTGAAATCCGAGGAAAATTCAAAACGGAAAGTAAAAATACTAAAATCCGAGGAAAATTCAAAACGGAAAGTCCCTAATCAAATAGTATACCCAAACGCTCATACACATCAAAGGAATAGACAACAACTGCCATATTCAGGACTTGGTACAGGTATTTTCTTATGTAGAAAACACTCATAATTTCAATTTGTTTATGATAGTCACTTAATGGTAGAAGTAAAAGTACCGAATCGAAACAATTTAAAGTACCATGTTCATAATGTCTATTAACATATATTACATCTAAAATTACGCCGAAAAAAATATTGAACAAGTACGCATGGTTTAGCTCGATTCACTTAGATTACTTGTTAAAATCCGGCAACAGTATGGGTTATATGGGGAAAATGCAATAACATTTATTCATTTAGTTTAAACATATTTAATTATACACTGGGGTAAAGCTGATGACCGTAACTGCATTCACGGTCATCCCAAGATGTCGGATGAAAAATTAGGTCAGTTTCTGCATTGTCTGTTAAAGTGTTTCTATATCATTTTCTTTACAAATCATACATTGAAACGATGTAAATTTATAAAAGAATCACTCGGAAATCACTAATTACTTCCGAGAAATGTGCATGAAACGGGAAATTCGATTTGAAAAAATCGTTCAGATGACCGTAAATCATAATCAAAATATTTTCAAGATGACCGTAACATAAAACAAGGATAACCGTGATTGGTAAAAAGATGACCGTAACTTGTAAAGGATGACCGTAATTTGTAAAGACTGACTCTAATTTATATAGGATGACCATTAATTCTAAGAAATATTCGTATTGTATTCAAAGCTTTTTTGTTGAGTTTGTCGATATCAATAGGGGATCGGTTAGCGGATATAAATATGTTTCATAAATGTTTTTTTAAACTATAATATAATTGGCCGTATTTTGGATTTATGACAATGATAGTAAATTGCATATTTCTCGTAAATAATGAAATATTTATTGATAACGACGTTAAAATTTTAACACTAATTGACAGCGATACGACGAAAATTTGAAGAAACATGAATGTGTCCCTAGTACACAGATACCTCATCTACACTATCATTTTCTATGTTTATTGGACTGTGAAAATGGGATAAAACTGTAATTTGGCATTAGAATTAAAAAGATCATACCATAGGGAAAATGTGTAATAAGTTTCAATTTTATTTAACTTGAAGCTGGACAAACAGACAAACAAACAGACGAACAGACGAACGTACGCACAGACCAGAAAAACATAATGCCAATAAATGGAGCATTAAAAACATTAATAATACATACGAGTATTTGGTAATCGAGTCTGTGTATGGTTCCAGAGGGCAGATTAAAATCTTAATTTGTCTTGATATATGCAGGCGGAAACACTTTTAAAATAGAACAAAAGAATCGAAGCTCTTTGTTTATCGAGAAAGCGATAAATGTTTACTGTAATGTTTGATATAGTAACAAAATTTTAAAAAGTTAATAGAAACAAATAAAACGACAATTTTCTTCTCAATTACGAAGTGTTTTACTTTAAAAATACCATTTGCATAAGTTTTCAATGTATCTATTACATAATAATGCAAAACAATAAGATATCTAGTCGACGACAAGGGTATCTATAAGTTGGATGTAGAAAATGTATAATCTTCGATTTTTTTTTTACCACGGACGGAGAACATATCAATCTTTAGTTCAGAAATATTCGTGTCTGCCCTTCCATTATGTGAATCAAGAAAAAATTCCCCAAAATAGGTAACGATTGTATCGAAAAGAGAAAATCGAGTGTACCTTTTTATGTTGGGGCATGTTTGGGGTGTATATTTTGTCTTTAAAACGTACAAAGCAAGAGTATTAGATATAGCATCTGGCTTCAGATTCTATCATTTTTATATATCAAAGCTACAGGTTGACTTTATAACGTAAAAAAATGACAGTACGAAAAGATGAAATATATGGGTCAAGTGAAATACCTATCTAATGAATCACAAAAACAGAGTAGGTGTGTTCGAATTGCTATTTTTTTTCTAAAAGTACTTTACGACAGTCTTTTAATTTGGATGATGAAAATGGATATCTTCGAAAAAATATGATTTTCTTGTGTGTGATAACTAGGGTTTATAATCTTCAACCACTGAAAATGTTGAGTCTGCCCTTCCACGAAATATTTAATTAGAATTTTTTTAAATGCTTAAGAATTTTCGAAAATTCCACCTGACATCCAAACAGACAATATTTTCAAAGTTTAATCAATGCAGACAAGATCATTAACTGATGCTCATTAGCTAGTAGATACATTTATCTTTTAAAATATAACTGCCATATAACGATCGATCGTAATGGTGCTATGTGGATAAATTTATCAGTTTTCAAGAGCAAAATTGGCAGAGAGTCATCCCTACAGTGGCTTCCATTTCTACGACTGTAAGCATGAACTGGCGTAATAGGGAGATAATTTTGAAGAAGTAGAATTCTGACTATATGAATAACATTTCTGTATATATACAAATAACCAACAACGTTCCCCCTTGTGATACGCTATTCGTACAAGACTATTTTAACTTTGCTGGAGCTCACCTTCACTAGTTTAGTCGTATGATATTTTCAAAATATTTCTGTTATTTTATTTGCACGACAAAATGGAAGACGATATAATATCAATTGATGTACATGCATTGGCATTTTTAACAATGTGTATTTATTATATGTCATTAAAAGGAGTCCCAGAAATAAAAAAAAAATCTTTTGTCGAGCAGTTGCATGGAGGCTGTGCACCGCATTTTTTCATTATACTTGTAAAGTGTCATTTTATCGCGCTTTTGTAGCATGTTTTCCCTACCTGTTCATTTGCATGTCTTTTTGCAAATTCATTTAAAAAAAATTAAACCCTCTACTGTAAAAAAGATACATATGGTAATCTTCGCATTTGAAGCACGTCTTATTTTCTTCTACCTATAGGATAATACTCTCATATTAATATGTTAATACCAACACGATTAATCATTTGATACAAAAAGGTAGTTATATAAACACGGATATTTCTTAGAATTGAGGGTCATCCTTTAAAAGTTACGGTCATCATTTACAAATTACGGTCATCTTAAAAGCAATTACGGCCACCCTTGTTATGAATCGCTGATTCTGTTACGGTCATCTCGATTGTGATTTACGGTCATCTGAGCGATTTTTTCAAATCGAATTTCCCGTTTCATGCACATTTCTCGGAAGTAATTAGTGATTTCCGAGTGATTCTTTTATAAATTTACATCGTTTCAATGTATGATTTGTAAAGAAAATGATATAGAAACACTTTAACAGACAATACAGAAACTGACCTAATTTTTCATCCGACATCTTGGGATGACCGTGAATGCAGTAACGGTCATCAGCTTTACCCCAGTGATTATAGTGGATTGGGAAACAAGGTTTGCAACTTATATTCATCCCTTTCCACTTTGTGGGTGCGAGTGCGGCCTTGCAGCGGCATTAGCCTGCTCTTTTTCGCAATCTACAAGGGTGCCTTTAACGTGCAAGAGATATGGCTCCCTCTTAACAATGGTCAGCCATTTAACGTCCCCTTCCGACGGCCTATCATCGTTTTCTCAAGACCATACTCGCAAATGGTATCAAGGGAGCGCCGAAAATTCAGTCCCTGAAATTTTCATCCCAGACAGGAATTGAACCAGGAACCTTTGTGTTAGTAGTCCGATGCACTAACCACTTCACCACGGCGGCTTCATTAAGATTGAATGATTAAGATAAGAGTAGTAAGTTTATGCATTTTCATCATCTAACATAGCAATCCGAGTGAACACAAACGATATTTTGCTTGAACAAGAAACTTTATTTTATGAAAATTAGGTTGATTTAAAAAAAAATGTTATACAACTACTAGTTCATATTCTTGGTTTATTGACTGTTACAAAATACTAAATTAAAAGTATTTGATGGATTGAGTAACACTAAAGTTGATGGAGGTTCCATTTGTCTGTTTTGGCTTTATAAATATTTTGATATGAGCGTCACCGTTGTGTCTTATGTAGACGAAACGCGCGTCTGGCGTACTTAATTATAATCTTGATACCTTTGATAACTATTAACTTCTTAATTTATTAATTTTCCTCACCTAAGTACATCCTTAACGATAGAAATATTTATTGGTTTTTGTACAGACGAATGTGAAATTTTAAAGGTTTTTCAGCAGTTTAATATACTAGTTATTTGAACTCTTCCTTGGGTTAACATATCATTTATTGTAAAGTGTTTGATAAATTGTCCCTGTAACATTTTCAACTATACACTTATACAAATAATCATTGCTAAGATACAGCATGTATATTTAGACAAATATTTAGCCAATATTTTCTCGTTTTTATATCGATTAGACCGTTGGTTTTCCCGTTTGAATGGTTTTACACTAGTAATTTTAGGGGCCCTTTATAGCCAAGGCTCCATGTTGAAGGCCGTACCTTGACATATAATTGTTACTTGGATGGAGAGTTGTCTCATTAGCACTCATACCATATCTTCCTATATCTAAATAGCTATATACATAGTTTCATCTATATAACTTTTTATTTTGACACTTATATGCACAGTTATAATAGGCAATCAACGGACAGTATCCAACAAACAACTGTAGCTACCATCGCTAGCTATCTTCCTGTAGAAGCAAGCATATTTTCTATTTGAAAGTCCGCTTGGTATCTTTCGCCCCTCTTTTGTTTTTCTATGTTTATGGTTATCCTGTTGGTATCTGCACCGTAAAGTGGTTCAATTTTACATCTTGCGAAATAAACTCATTATAAAAAATGGGAGGTTTGGTTTAACCTAATCATATTTTGTGCCTGTAAATTGACTAGGTATCTTCATGATATGGGTTGCTCGTTGCTGAGTTTCTTTACTTGCATGTCTGTATTTTTGTTTTTTTTTAGAGGAGTCGATATTTGTGTTTGGTGTTCTCTTTTCTATTTCTAGAAGGTTAAATAATTAATGTTATTGTTTGGAAAAGAAATTCAATTCAAAGACGATCATCTTTGGATTTAGCTTAGAACCATCATTTTGTACGTTATATGTGCTACAACTCCACCATTACTCCTTCTTGATTATTCACAGCTTTTATATTCTTACACCTGATACCAATACTGTTTTGTTTTAGTCTTTTGGAGAATTCGCTATTGTGTGTATGCTTGATAAGTTCTTGTCAAGAGTACAAACTCATGTGTTTTTAAACATTTACAAAGTCACAGGATAACAAAGAAGCCCCAACAAAATGACAAAAGGATAAATAACATATGTTGTCATTTTGTAGAGCATTCATTTTAAATACTAGTAAGTGGTCCTTAAAATTAAATGTTTACATGTTATATTTTCTTTCAGCTGGATGTATGGCTATTTTTCTTTACTAAGTTTTAATCTTGTCAGATTAAAGATCTGTCCTCTCAAATTTGCCTTTTGTCTTAGTAAATAAAATATTTAGTTTCCTGACGATAACTGAATGCAGCAGGCAAGCAATGCCATTTTTAAAAACATTGTTTTATACAAAGACAGAATTTTTTGAAAGTAATATTGCAAACAAACAATAGTAAAACCGTTCGAATGTACTATATTGAAATTTCTAGTTTCAACGGAGACGACGTTCTATATCTATTTTATCTTTTTACCGCATGACAGATTGTAAGCTAAAAACAGTATTTTACAAATGACAATCATTACCTGTGCAACTTCGGCATCTGGTTTTCGTCCCACACGAAAAAGACCAAGAGGTTTACATTAATTTCATTATACAAAAAACGAACCTTACTAAATATGAAATTAATATCAACTGCTAAAAGTACATCTTTGAACAGACGAAACATAAAATTGGTTTACATTAATTTCATTATACAAAAAACGAACCTTACTAAATATGAAATTAATATCAACTGCTAAAAGTACATCTTTGAACAGACGAAACATAAAATTGGTTTACAGTCCAACACACTATTTTATTTTCCCCGCTTCACTTTAATTTAAATCTCGATCTGTTTATCCCTTGTTCAAATCGTTAGAGTAATGGTTTATGTGTTGCCTAGTGAAATTGTTTTAAAATATTGCTGACTGTAAACAATATTGACATATTCGTTGTGTATCGTTTTAATTCTAAACACATTGAAAGACTGCATTCCATTCCCTATCAATTTTTGAATCAACATTCTAACAAAATTTGCAAGCAGGTCCACCAAACTTTCGATACAATTGTATGACAGCTCTAAAGGTTTTTCATGGATTGTATACGCTTTTTGAAAATAACCCTAATTTTACACATCTGCTATCTGGCTGATAAATGGATTGTAAAAAGATTAATAATCCAACAAACAAAACTTTTGAACCATTACGAATCAGATTTGCAGTGAGAGAAATAAGTTTAAATAAGGCCGCTAGATTTCTCTATTGGATTGTTTTATATTTTTAATGTATCCATTTTATTGCCGACTATACGGTATGAGTTTTCTCACTGTTGAAGGCCATACGGTTGCCTATAACTACCTACATCCACTTTTTTTTAATTGTTTGGAAAGTTTTCTTTTTAGAAATTATACCTCATCTCTTTGGAAGATAACAAATTGATTCTGCGCTTATCTTAACAATTCATTTTTATCAACGAAAAAATGTTTTAGACATTTAACATATAAAATATATTCAATTTGTTTGGAACACTTTTCGTTTGTATATATAATCATTTACCTCCAATATCAATTACAAGATAATTACAGCTCGAAATTCCTTCGCCTGTTATGTGTGAAAAGATGTCAGAATCCGAGTCATTTACATACTGAAAATATACAGATACACTCTCTGGTTCTAGCGCTATCAGCAGTCTGTTCTCCTGTATTCCAGCCTGTAATTAGTTTTAATAGTAATGCATGAAATTAGTGATACATTTGAGTAAAAAACATAATAACTTAAAATTAATAACTGTATGTTCGCAACTTCGTTTGAAATTTGAACAACAACTATTGTATGTAATCAAAAAATGTTTTAGTCTAGATAAGCTTCTAATTTTTGTTGGCCAAAATATATACTTATCTTGAAAGTAATTTAAGTCATCAGTGTGTAGGTTTTTTTTAATTCAAGCTTAAGATAAAATTAAACAAATATTTGTCTTCTTTTGATTTCCGTTGCATTGCAGTAGTTATCATTACAGGTTCACGGACTGAAACCATTAAAAATTATAATATTTAAACGAATATTTATGTATCAACAACATATAGTTTTTATTTAAGAAAAAATCTATTTTTCAGAAATTGGTTTTATATATGTAGGACTCTAAAGTGCGATGGGGACGCTAAAGTACGATGGTCATGCTAAAGTGTGATGGTATACGCTAAAGTACGGTGCTTCTATACGTTAAAGTGCCATGGTCCGGGAAAATATAGATGCAAAATCGTAATATAATTATACCGTTAACAGTCGTTTATACAAACTAAACATTGAACACGACGGAAGATAACTTACAAATATTTATATATAGCACCTTTAAAACCAAATGTTAATGACTGAATTGATTTAAACCTGATTGTGCTTTGTCGGCTGAGGTAAAATGTGTTTGTTTTTTTCTGTAGCTGGAAGAACTTGTTTCCTGCAGTCAACCATTATACTACTAGTATATAGATACCAAATAGTATTCACATAGATATCATGTATCCTGCTTTTGTTTGAAGCGAACAGATACATTTGAATCATTGTTTATGTAGCAATGTACTTTGCAGTTCCCGTTAAAATATTGTCGATTTTATTGGAAAGTAACGTCGGTAAAATAAAAGTACTTGTTTTCATGCGTAAAAATTATAATTTGATTTAGACGGCTAAAACATTAGTTTGTATATTGAAGGTAATTATAACATGTTTATCTGGTCACTATGAAAAAGAAGAAAAGTCAGTGAACATCGCCCATCTCTCTCGTTTAGATTAAAGCTTAAAAAAAATGTTACATATTTTGACAATATTCTAACTTTGTATTTGTAATTTACCATAAAGACTGTATGAGAAGGTGTTCCCATTAGTCACTGGTGGTAAGCGGATGGTCGTAACTTTTAGTTACGACCATCCGGAGATGGGAGACAACTCTAGTGATAAGTTTTTATTTTCCGATTTTCGTTCAGTAAAAGGTTCATTTGAGCCAAACCACTTGTCTCATATACACTGATCGTGAGTGCGTTGATATTGAAACCAAATTTGATAGATAAAATCATTAAAATTCTCGTGAAATAGTCATTCAAAAATTCGAGCATGATGGTCGTAACTTTAAGTGTGTGATGGTCGTAACTTCAACTATAGTATTTTGGATGATGGTCGTAACTTTGAAAGATGACCGTAACTCGAGTATTTAGACAAACTTTTATTAATGTATTTTAAAAGTAAAAGTAATATACTCAGATGTCATATATGATTTGCTACAAACAATATTATTTGTTACTCTGATAATGGTATGCAGAAATTAAGCTAGAGAATATGGTCCGATCGTACGCGTATGGTCGGGGTTATTAACAGGTTTACTTTTAATACTTTTAAAACTCTTCATATAAACCTCCTAGTTGTCACGTCATTAAAAAGACACTACAAAAGGTCATTTTATTATAGATCAATTAAAAATTAATAATAACAAGATTAACTAAATAAAATAAGCAGTTTCACACAGTAAATTTCATCAGATTTCAAAACGATAGGTAACAAATTTATACTTTTTTACTTTTGAAATAAAATTGAGAATGGAAATGGGGAATGTGCCAAAGAGACAACAACCCGACCATAGAATAAAACAACAGCAGAAGGTCACCAACAAGTCTTCAATGTAGCGAGAAATTCCCGCACCCGGATGCGTCCTTCAACTGGCCCCAAAACAAATACATACTAGTTCAGTGATAATGAACGCCATACTAATTTCCAAACTGTACACAAGAAACTAAAATTGAAATAATACAAGACTAACAAAGGCCAGAGGCTCCCGACTTGGGACAGGCGCAAAAATGCGGCGGGGTTAAACATGTTTGTGAGATCTCAACCTTCCCCCTATACCTCTAGCCAATGTAGAAAAGTAAACGCATAACTATACGCACATTAAAATTCAGTTCAAGAGAAATCCGAGTCTGATGTCAGGAGAATATGGTCCGATCGTACGCGTATGGTCGGGGTTATTAACAGGTTTACTTTTAATACTTTTAAAACTCTTCATATAAACCTCCTAGTTGTCACGTCATTAAAAAGACACTACAAAAGGTCATTTTATTATAGATCAATTAAAAATTAATAATAACAAGATTAACTAAATAAAATAAGCAGTTTCACACAGTAAATTTCATCAGATTTCAAAACGATAGGTAACAAATTTATACTTTTTTACTTTTGAAATAAAATTGAGAATGGAAATGGGGAATGTGCCAAAGAGACAACAACCCGACCATAGAATAAAACAACAGCAGAAGGTCACCAACAAGTCTTCAATGTAGCGAGAAATTCCCGCACCCGGATGCGTCCTTCAACTGGCCCCAAAACAAATACATACTAGTTCAGTGATAATGAACGCCATACTAATTTCCAAACTGTACACAAGAAACTAAAATTGAAATAATACAAGACTAACAAAGGCCAGAGGCTCCCGACTTGGGACAGGCGCAAAAATGCGGCGGGGTTAAACATGTTTGTGAGATCTCAACCTTCCCCCTATACCTCTAGCCAATGTAGAAAAGTAAACGCATAACTATACGCACATTAAAATTCAGTTCAAGAGAAATCCGAGTCTGATGTCAGGAGAATATGGTCCGATCGTACGCGTATGGTCGGGGTTATTAACAGGTTTACTTTTAATACTTTTAAAACTCTTCATATAAACCTCCTAGTTGTCACGTCATTAAAAAGACACTACAAAAGGTCATTTTATTATAGATCAATTAAAAATTAATAATAACAAGATTAACTAAATAAAATAAGCAGTTTCACACAGTAAATTTCATCAGATTTCAAAACGATAGGTAACAAATTTATACTTTTTTACTTTTGAAATAAAATTGAGAATGGAAATGGGGAATGTGCCAAAGAGACAACAACCCGACCATAGAATAAAACAACAGCAGAAGGTCACCAACAAGTCTTCAATGTAGCGAGAAATTCCCGCACCCGGATGCGTCCTTCAACTGGCCCCAAAACAAATACATACTAGTTCAGTGATAATGAACGCCATACTAATTTCCAAACTGTACACAAGAAACTAAAATTGAAATAATACAAGACTAACAAAGGCCAGAGGCTCCCGACTTGGGACAGGCGCAAAAATGCGGCGGGGTTAAACATGTTTGTGAGATCTCAACCCTCCCCCTATACCTCTAACCAATGTAGTAAAGTAAACGCATAACAATACGCACATTAAAATTCAGTTCAAGAGAAATCCGAGTCTGATGTCAGAAGATGTAACCAAAGAAAATAAACAAAATGACAATAATACATAAACAACAACAGACTACTAGCAGTTAACTGACATGCCAGCTCCAGACTTCAATTAAACTGACTGAAAGATTATGATGATTTCATCATATGAACATCAGGCACAATCCTTCCCGTTAGGGGTTTAGTATCATACCATCATAACATATATAAGAAGAACATAACCCGTGTCATGCCAACAACTGGTTTAAATGTGTTTAGTTCCGATGCAAAGACCCTATAAGTGAATCAATATTAACGCCAAAATATGCAATCTTTAATGACCTGACAACAGTATCGTAACTATATCCCTTCTTAATAAGTCTATTCAAAGGTTTTGTTAGTTTTTGAGGTGAATACTGACACCTTTGTGCTTTATAAAGAATATTTCCATAAAAAATTGGATGTGAAATACCTAAACGTATAAGAAGTCTGCATGTTGAGCTATATTTACGAATGATGTCCTTATACCGATGATAAAATTTAGTAAATGTTTTGACTAGTTTGTGATATCGAAAACCCTGGTGTAATAATTTTTCAGTAATACATAAATTTCTCTCGTTAAAATCTAAAACATTGTTACATACACGAGCGAATCGTACAAGTTGAGATATATAAACACCGTAAGATGGTGACAAAGGAACGTCACCATCTAAAAATGGATAATTAACGATAGGAAATGAAAAATCATCTCTTTTATCATAAATTTTAGTATTCAGCTTTCCGTTAGTGAAATAGATATCAAGATCGAGAAAAGGGCAGTGGTCATTGTTAGTATAAGCTTTATTTAAAGTAAGTTCCACAGGATAAATTTCTTTAATATACATACTGAAGTCGTCATTATTGAGAGCCAAAATATCATCCAAATATCTAGAAGTATTATTAAATTTGTTTATCAGATGTTGTTTCGATGGGTCTTTGTTTTTTTTTGTCATAAATTGTAACTCATAGCAATACAAAAACAGGTCCGCAATAAGTGGTGCACAGTTAGTCCCCATTGGAATTCCGATAATCTGACGATATACGGAATCCCCAAAGCGAACAAAAATGTTATCTAGTAAAAATTCAAGGGCATATATAGTATCAAAGCATGTCCAATTGACATAGTTTTTTTGTTTATTGCTGCTAAAAATGACCTAAAAGAGTATGAACATATATATTCACATTCTGACTTTTTAAATGCCCATTTAATTAGGTGTGTGAATTTTTTCTTAATGAGAATGTGAGGCAATGTGGTATACAGGGTAGAAAAATCAAAACTTTGAACAGATTTAAAATCACCAATATAAGCATGCAATTTATCAAGTACTTCCAACGAGTTCTTGACACTCCAAAAGCAATTAATTTCACTATTTTCGAAGGCCTTATTTGAACAATTTATTATCAGGTTTTTAATTGTACCAAGTGTGCTGGTAAGAAGAATAGACAATTTAGTAGTGGAACAATGGCTTGAAGACGAAATAAATCTATATTTGTAAGGTGTTTTGTGTAGCTTCGGAAGCCAGTACATAGTTTGAACTTTCATTGTATTTGGCTCTGCTTGTAAAGCGGTAGCTAAAAGTTTATGTTTGTTACAGATGTCGTTTTCTGAAAATGGAGTCAGTTGGAATGTTGGTGAATTGGTGATTTCTTTTTTCAGAACCTCAATGTAAAGTTTACGTCAGACAATAATAATATTATTAGCAGCTTTATCGGCCGGGACAAAAACAAATTTCTTGGCTAGTTCTTTTAGTTTATGTTTGATACGAGAAATAGGCTTTTGTGGTTATTTGAAAGTTTATATCATTTGCATTGGCGGTTCAGAATGTGTTACTTATACGTGTTTATTTGTTTAAAAAATTAATGACGTCAACGGCAAGGACCCTAGTTTATTTACGTTATCTGGTGATATGATGTACTTCAGTCATGTTACGGTATTAGAGATCTAGAGCTTCTTAAAACACCGTAGCCATATCGGAACGACCCAGGACCCAAGAAAAAGAATGGTACCGTGTGGAAGTAAATGTCACCCTACGCATAGACGCAAGAATACAATTAGCTAACTTTGGCATTAGTATTTTTAAATGTTTATGTAGCCTTAGAATTATAAATAATACATTTTCATGTAGCCATTATTGGGTTTTTTTTTTTTTTTTTAAAGATTTCTTATGCATATAATTGAAAAAAAAAATACCTAGTATATGGTCTTTATACTCATATGGTCCGGCCCGTTAATAACCAAACGAGTATCCGTACGGTCGGGTCATACGCGTATGGTCGGACCATATGAGTATACGCATATGGTCATGACCATACGCGTATGGTCCAAATACTTGTATGGATCGGAACATATACATTGTATAAATGGCTACAAGCTACTCATGGACTTCGTCATTGGACATAACTGTGCACCTTATTATCAGCTTGATTTCATCAAACAACAATATGACTTCTAAAAATCCAGGCCAAAAATAAAGCGCATGTTTTAAACTCTGGTACGGACCTGCGAATTCGTCAAGGTATGGTATAGTCTCGATAACCACCTTCATAACCTATCAATATTTTTAGCTTATTCCGACTCCTTACTAATGCTCTTTCGACTTAATGTATCAATCTTAAATTGTAGATTTAAAAACAAAAACACCTAAAAGGTACATCATCAAAAAGTTTATCTTTTCAATAGATGTAAATTCTAAAGAAGAAAAAAAAACAGGATACTTTTATTTCATGTGATGTCCAATTTATTAAAAATGCCTTTTTCACAAAATCATTCATTTTATATTTAAACAATCATTATTTATGTGTTGATACATTTCGTGCTTTTTATTTCTAACTGAGAACTATCATAACCAGAGCTGTGTTTCTTGTTTTAAAACGAATTCTCCACTTTTGAGAAATTTACATTGTTAATGAATTTAACCGCTTATATTAATTCAACTATTTGCATCTTGGTTAATTTTATACATTATCTTTTCAGTATATTACCGTTCATTTCATTTTGTATTGTTTCGTTTGATTCGTTCCAATTTTCTTCCGTTTCGCACTTTACAGGTACCCCTCTCTTCACCCCTTTTAGTTTTTATTATTTGGTGAAAACAACTTCAAAAATATATAATATAATATATTCATATAACAAAAGACATGTTTAAAACTCTTGACTTGCCTTCTTTGGTCCAAACATTTGAAAAGTTTTGAATTTTAAATCAAACTTAAATCAAAATTCCCCAAAAACTAATATTTGAAAACTTTTTAAAATTTTGAATTGATAAGTGTTTCACGGATTGAAATTGCATTATTTTGTATGTAAAAATTTTAAAAAACTTCAGAAATACATCATTTAATATATGCATATAATAAAAGACACGTTTAAAACTCTTGACTTGCCTTATTCGGTCCTATTTAAAACAGAGTTACGACCATCACAAATATACGTTACGACCATCCTAACATTTTTGTTTTTTTAGTTACGACCATCATGCTCGAATTTTTTAATGACTATTTTACGAAAATTTGAATGACTTTATCTATAAAATTTGGTTTCAATATCACCGAACTGCCGAATAGTATGTATGAGACAAGCGGTTTGGCTCAAATGAACCTTTTAGTACACGAAAATCGGAAAATAAAAACTTATCCCTAGAGTTGTCTCCCATCTCCAGATGGTCGTAACTTTTAGTTACGACCATCCGCTTACCACCAGTGATTAGTGATAGACTGTGTGGACGGCAATCTACACCAAGTATATTTTGTGAAAAGACTATTTTTTAACCTCGATATTTTAATCCCTCGAATCTTACCCTTTTGGTTCATCGCACTTTAGCGTGATATACCATCGTACTTTAGCGAACAAACAACCATCGCACTTTAGCGTGAGACATCATCGTACTTCTGGGTAGACAATCGCACTTTAGCGTGAAAATCGCACTTTAGAGTACGATCGCACTTTAGAGTCCTACATGTATATCTACACAAATGTTCAATTATTGTTAAAAGATTTTAGAACAATCTATGTATTAGAAATTGGATATTTGATGATTTTAAGACAAAATAACGTAGGTTTTATGCTGATTTTATGTGCTTTCTTTACAAGTTGCATCCTTTTAAACAACTGTATTACAACAAAATATACGACAAGACATTTGGTCACGGTTCAACATCAACTAAAAAACTTAAAACAAAAACCAAATAGTGCAGGTTATGAAAAACTACATAATGTGATTAAGACTATAAAGAAGCTAAAAAAAAGGACTGTTAAGTTGCAGATACTAACTGGGACATAAGTACGAACACACATAAGAGCAGGTGAATTAAGTTTAGTGTTACTAAGTATTGAACGGAACGGATATGATCTCTGCGCTGGAGATTAGTGAACTGATGGAGGGGCGAAATAACTTCCCATTCACTATTTACATATTCTTTAGAAAGATTGTGTGTAAATAGAAAATGATCATTGTATCGTGTCATGATGAACCCGTTAAAGTTTGATTGAAACCCTTTACATGTGAAGAGGACGTGAAAGTCATAATAAAGAAACGAAAAGTCATTGATTTGTATTGGGAAACCGGCAGAAGTATTGTTACCACGATTAAAATAAGAGTAGCACGATGTAATTATGACATGAAAAATGCATAAGTTTGATTGGAACCCCTTAATTGTTAAGGAAGAGTTACAGACGGGTGATTTTCATCACCAATAATATGAAAGGGCGAAATCCATTTCTTGAATTAGGAACCCTAGCAATCATTTTGTTAAAAAGGTGAAAATAGGACGTACACCAATAAGATAATATCATAGTAATTGTTTTTGTATGGAAACTGAACGATTTTTTTTATCCAAAGGGGAAAAAGGTAGTGCACAAATGCCTATAACATTATGTCATGAAAAAGTGCAATGAATTCACTGAGAGAGATCATGGAATGGATGTTGACTTCCTGTAATAAATAAGAAAACATTGCATGTTTTGTTTGGGAAACCAAAACAATGTATCCGACCAGTGAGTAAAATATTAGGTGCTCTATTGCATTTTGTCATGAGGTATTTGCAAAAGTTTGGTTGACATTCATTCATAGTTTTATAGAGTAGGTGATTTTAGATGTTTACCATCGTTTCAATGAAAAGGTAAAGTCCATGTTTTTGTGTGAAAATCAAACCCAAGAAATCACTCTGATCAAAAAGGAAAATAACAGATTTACAATTAAAATATGATATCAGGATCTTTAAAAGTTCTACTGTTTTATAAGGATATAAAATACGTTTAAAGGAAAAACTTTGAAATCATTCTTATACCTGTTTTTGTATTGTTATGAGTTACAATTTATGACCATCGAAACAACATCTGATAAACAAATTTAATAATACTTTTAGATATTTGGATGATATTTTGGCTCTCAATAATGACGACTTCAGTATGTATATTAATGAAATTTATCCTGTTGAACTTACTTTAAATAAAGCTAATACTAACAATTACCACTGCCCTTTTCTCGATCTTGATATCTATATCACTAATGGAAAGCTGAATACTAAAATTTATGATAAAAGGGATGATTTTTCATTTCCTATCGTTAATTATCCGTTTTTAGATGGTGACGTTCCTTTGTCACCATCTTACGGTGTTTATATATCTCAACTTGTACAATTCGCTCGTGTATGTAACAATGTTTTAGATTTTAACGAGAGAAATTTATGTATTACTGAAAAATTATTACACCAGGGTTTTCGATATCACAAACTAGTCAAAACATTTACTAAATTTTATCATCGGTATAAAGACATCATTTGTAAATATAGCTCAACATGCAGACTTCTAATACGATCAGGTATTTCACATCCAATTTTTTATGGTAATATTCTTTATAAAGCACAAAGGTGTCAGTATTCACCTCAGAAACTTACAAAACCTTTGAATAGACTTATTAAGAAGGGATATAATTACGATACTGTTGTCAAGTCATTAAAGATTGCATATTTTGGCGTTAATATTGAGTCACTGATAAGGTCTTTGCATCGGAACTAAACACATTATTTTATTTTTTTTTTTTTTTTTTTTTAACAGTTTTTGGCATGACACGGGTTATGATCTTCTCATATATGTTATGATGGTATGATACTAAACCCCTAACGGGAAGGATTGTGCCTGATGTTCATATGATGAAATCATAATCTTTCAGTCAGTTTAATTGAAGTCTGGAGCTGGCATGTCAGTTAACTGCTAGTAGTCTGTTGTTATTTATGTATTATTGTCATTTTGTTTATTTTCTTTGGTTACATCTTCTGACATCAGACTCGGATTTCTCTTGAACTGAATTTTAATGTGCGTATTGTTATGCGTTTACTTTACTACATTGGCTAGAGGTATAGGGGGAGGGTTGAGATCTCACAAACATGTTTAACCCCGCCGCATTTTTGCGCCTGTCCCAAGTCAGGAGCCTCTGGCCTTTGTTAGTCTTGTATTATTTTAATTTTAGTTTCTTGTGTACAATTTGGAAATTAGTATGGCGTTCATTATCACTGGACTAGTATATATTTGTTTAGGGGCCAGCTGAAGGACGCCTCCGGGTGCGGGAATTTCTCGCTACATTGAAGACCTGTTGGTGACTCTCTGCTGTTGTTTTTTATTTGGTCGGGTTGTTGTCTCTTTGACACATTCCCCATTTCCATTCTCAATTTTATTATCAAGACATTTAAAAAAAATAGGAGGCAGACAATTGCATAATGTCAAGAAGAATCTGTTAAAGTTGGATTGATCAACATTTACTTGTTTAAGGGGAGACACATCTAATCAATTAAGGAGAAAGGTCATATTGTTTTGTATAAAAAATGCCTGAAAACAACCTGATTAAAATTGTGTCCGGAGAATATGTGAAAATTAATTGAAATCTGTAAACTGGTTGATGAGCATTTCATGATGTTCAACCCACTCATCATATATACCAGGATTTAATTTAGTATTTAGCCAGATGCGCGTTTCATCTACAAAAGACTCAACAGCGACACTCGAATCCAAAAACAGTTAAAAAAAGCCCAATACAGTACGAAGTTGAATGTTATTGAGGACCAAAATTCCTAAAGTTTTGTCAATGTTCACCCCTTTCCGATAAAAGGTAATAGTCATTGATTCAGTATGGGAAACATCAAACCATTCTGGTCAAAAAGTATATTTAGAAGGGGTCAATGACAAAATGTCATGAAAAACTTGCAAAAGTTTTAATGAAATCCTTTCATTGGTTCAGGAGAAGATATAGATTGGAATTTTCAATTATTGATACGTATAAATCCTTGTTTTATATGAGAAAAAAAACAGGGACATTAGTTGACAAACAGTTAAGCAAGAAGTTAGCAATGGCATATTGTCATTCAATATTTACAAACGTTATATCAAAATTCAAGTAAGAGTTTCAGATGAGGGATAATTACCAATCACAAAATGGATAAGCAAAGTTGATGATTTTGTAAAAGAATCCCAAAGAACTCTGTATAATCCAAATTGATGTACTATGGCATTACATTGCAATAAATCCCTAAAAGTTTGGTTGAACTTAATTCACTTGTTTAAAGGAATTGTCGATTGAGGATATTCATCAGCTATAAAACAAAAAAGGGATAATCGTTACTCAGATTCTGTAGATCTTTTCTAGTGGACCTGTTATGTTGTTCATCGAAGGTATGACATATACTTGGTGGCTAGTCATATTAAGTGATGTCGTGGAGAGGACAATTGAAGTTTAGGAAAATTGAACATTTCTATAGTCATTTGTCACACAGGTATAACTAATTCGTTATGATCTCCGTAAATTTGATGGCTTTACAGCTAATTAAGTACTAATGCTTGTAGAGTATAAAACTTTGGTTGGCTTGCTTGCTTTGTTTTTTACACTTTTACTTTTACACTGATGAGTCTAATGTAGACAAAACGCGCGTTTGGCATATTAATTATAAGCCAGATACATTTGATAACTTTTTACACCACTGGGTCGATGTTGACATGAATATCAATTATATGGTCATTTCTATAAATTTACTGTTTGCAAAAGTATGAATTATTTGAAATACTAAGGATTTGGCTTTTTAACTATTTTGATCATGAGTCTTCGTGCGTCTGGCGTATAACATTATAAGCCTGGTACCTTTGATAACTATTTATACAAGTTTCGTAATTAAGATTGACATCTTCAAACAAAAATATATTTAGGAATGATTAAACCTGTATAGATTAAATTTAAATTTGATTGGAATTTATACCAATAACAATTGTACAATATACAAACAAAGAAAGCAAGCTAACAAGATTCTTGATCTACATGCAATAGAAAGTCCTTGGTGCAATAACTTCTATGTAAGTATCCTCTATCATGGAAATAACGAAATATAAGAAATCATGGAATATACTGATTTCACTAGGAGATAACAAATGAAGTAAATACTAAATTCCAAGTCAAGAGCCTGTAATGTAGTGGTTGTCGTTTGTTGATGTTACATATTTGTTTGTTGTTCATTTTTTGTACATAAATTAGGCCGTTAGTTTTCTCGTTTGAATTGATTTATATTTGTCATTTTGGTTTTTTTTAGCTGACTATGTGGTATGGGCTATGCTCATTGTTGAAGGCCGTACTATGAACTATAGTTGTTAATTTCTGTGTCATTTGGTAGTTAGTGGAGAATTGTCTCATTTCCAATCATACCGCATCTTCTTTTTTTTTTCATATAAGGAGACAATCAAATAATCATATTTTCCAAAAATGTCAAAAACTTATCGTTTAAGTATTTTAGTTGTGTTTTTGTTGAATTCGATGTTATATAAGTTAATTTTTTAAAATCATATTTTATACTTTATGTCAACAAAACAAGAACAAACATAGAATTCGGACATACCTTTTCAGCGGCTCTACGCATGAACTCTTTTGCTTTGTGCGTCCAAATAGCAGGTACAGTCAGAACCCATTTAATAGTATCATCTGGTACATCTGGATAATATTTCTTAATTTGACACTTGATACAACATGTTAGCTTTGACAAGGCTGCTGCAAACACGTCGATTGCAGGTAGTTTTCTTCCGTTAATATCTTCTAGTTTCCAGTTGTCCGAAAAATCCTAAACAGAAATTATATTGTCAAAGAACACATACATTTAAACACAAATAAATCGTTGGCTATTCGTTGGAAATTTCATGGACATAATTTAACATATAAAACCAACTGACGATATCCGACAAAAATTGATGGCAACCCATTTTTAACCGGATTTTTGTGACAAAAATGTCGGTTATTGATTTGGGGATGTACGGCCGGCGGCCGGGCGGCCGGGCGGTCGGGCGGGCGGGCGGGCGGGCGGGCAGCAATCAAATGTTGTCCGTGCATTAACTTATGAACCGTTCAACCAAAGCTTTTAAAATTTTAATATGTTATTACTGACAACTATACGAAGGTCAAGTTCAATAATGGCGATTTTGACTTTTACCGTTCAGGAGTTATGGTTCTTGAAAGGCGGCAATCAAATGTTGTCCGTGCATTAACTCATGAACCGTTCAACCAAAGCTTTTAAAATTTTAATATGTTATTACTGACAACTATACGGAGGTCAAGTTCAATAATTGCGATTTTGACTTTTACCGTTCAGGAGTTATGGTTCTTGAAAGATTGAAAAATGGAGTTTTCAGTCGTGTCCGTGCATTTACTCATGAACTGTTCTACCAAAGCTTCCCAAATTTTAATATGTTGTTACTGATGACAGAATGGAGGTCAAATTTAATAATGACGATTTTGACTTTTACCGTTCAGGAGTTATGGTTCTTGAAAGATTGAAAAATGGAGTTTCCAGTCGTGTCCGTGCATTTATGCATGAACTGTTCTACCAAAGCTTCCGAAATTTTAATATGCTGTTACTGATGACAAAATGGAGGTCAAGTTCAATAATGACGATTTTGACTTTTACCGTTCAGGAGTTATGGTTCTTGAAAGATTGAAAAATGGTGTTTCCCGTCGTGTCCGTGCATTTTCTCATGAACCATTCAACCAAAGCTTTTGAAATTTTAATATGTTGTTACTGATGACAAAATAGAGGTCAAGTTCCATAATGACGATTTTGACTTTTACTGTTCAGGAGTTATGGTTCTTGAAAGATCGTAAAATGGCGTTTCCATTCACGTTGTTGCATTTACTCATGAACCATTCAATCTAAGCTTTTCAAATATTATTATTTCAAAATGTTGATACTGATGACAAAATAGAGGTCAAATTTGATATTGATGATTTTCACTTTCACCATTCATCAGTAATGATATCATCTGATATTGCCAGGACACAAATAAATGTAAATAAATCCGGTTTGCTGTCGTTGTGACAGCCTCTTGTTAATATCATTGCTTTAAATAAATAAAATTGTTCTTTTTAAGTTGTTACAAACTTTTCAAACTACCTATGTATGAATATCAGTTTTCAAATGAATAAAGTATGCAAATGTTTACCTCATTTTCGTAAAGTTTCATCTTAAAACGATAGAAAAAGAGATCGGCATCTTGTTTATCTAAGATCTGATCAATATACTCTTTTTCCGCATCAAATCCAAATTCACTACATTTGCCGCTTTTATATATGAGCACGCTGGTCGGTGCTTTCAAGGAAATTAAACTTCCACTCCAGGGTATCCAATTATCATTCAATTTTATATCAAGAGGGTGACTGTTAAACGACTTCTTTGATGAGAAAGCAAATCCAGTATATGTTGTACCCAAGTCAATACCCACCACAATCTTTATTTCGTCTTTGTCTAAAATGAAAGCAATTGTGTTTTAAACAAGTTGGTATAGATATCGCTTTTAAGAACTGTCGCATTTCATGTGTGTTTGTATCATCAATTTCTCTTTTTAAATCAGTCGGCATGACTATCTGTAATCTTTGTGGTTTAAATCTATCAAACAAAAAGATGTCCTTCTGAGGTAGACTAAATGTAAAGTGATGGGCTCTACTTTACTCTTTTGTCTTGGGGTTTCAATTTCAATTTTAGATTTCAGCAGTCAGATTGGAAGCTCAAACTAATCCACCTTACTAAAATAGATGTGCTGCCTTGAATATAACTTTATATAAAATCTTTATACCATTAATGTTGTTATCATATGTTAGTGATGCACTAAGCAGTTCCAACTATAGAATAAAAAGATATTAATGATATAAAGATTAAAAATTCTGAATTTTTACTAAGCCAGTGTGCTGATGATTCAACTTTGACCCTAGACGATAGTGAAGAATCGTTAAAAAAGTGCTCTGAATAAGATAGACTTGTTTTACTCTTGCTCTGGTTTGAAGGCTAATTTTGAAAAAAAACAAGTTATATGGATTAGAGCAAAACGGGGCTGTGGTTAGGAGCTAAACACAGATAAAAAATAATATGGAACCACTCAGGAAATTTCAAACTCCTAGGCATTCAATATTGTTTATCAAAAGTTGATATATGTGTTGATAATTATTTAGAAAAAAATCAAAAAGTAAAAAAACTCTTAAGTGATTGGTCATTTAGAAATATTACTATATCTTGCCCTACCAATTTTAATTCCATGTTTTACTGTTTAACCTGATCCATCCCCAGATATATTAAAGCAGATGCAAGCTATGCTATACAAATTCGTGTGGGATGGTAAAGGGGGCAAAATTAAAAGACATATACTTATTTCAAATTATGAGGATGGCGAGGTAAAAATGCCACATATTGAATCCTTTATAAAATCCCTTAAGCTATCCTGGGTTAAAAAAGTGTTAAACCCCACAAATTATTCATCATGGAAGATGTTATAGGTAGATCATCTTGAAATGAATGATGGAGAAAATATTTGGCATTTATCAAAATCAGCACTCAATAAAATTAAAGAAGAATTTAACCCTTTTTGGTAAAATGTAATTTCAGCATGGGCCTCACTGTGTGAACCTCTGACCACAGCCCCAAGTGGCATTTTGTCTCAACCATTGTTTTTAAATGAAAATATTATGATTGATTGAAAAACAGCTTTTTATAATAGTTAGATAAAGAATAATATATTTTTCATAAATGATCTCATTAAGGAAAACGGAGAATTTTACAATTTTGAAGAATTTATTAGAAACTATAATATAAAAACAACTTTCCTATAGTTTTTTGACTAATCTTTGCACTTCCAAAGGAATTGAAAAATGTTATTCATTCACAAATATTTTTCAAACTAGACACTGTCGGTCAGAAAATTGTAACCGCAATGAAAACAGTGGATAAAATATCAAAACATTTTATAAAACTTTTCTAGATAGAATAAAGGAAACCACATCTCGTATACAGAGATATTGAAAATAAATTGGGAATAGATATCGTGGCCGAAGAATGGAGTTTCTTTTTTAGTCTGCCTTTACTTATAACAGAAGAATCCACATTAAGGGCATTTCAATACAGATTACTCCATAGAATTCTGGGAACAAAAACTTTACTTATGAAGTGTAAATATAGTGAAACAGAATTGTGCACATTTTGTACAGAAACAAAAGAAACATATATACATTTCTTATTTGAATGTAGATATGTTCGAACATTCTGGCTTAATTTTTTTCAAAAGTTGAAAGAGGTATGTAAAATAAGATTTCACCCAATCTTATCAAGTATAATTTTGGGAGTAAAATATCATGTATTTAAAGATATTTTAAATAGATATTGAAGAGATATATTTACTTATGAAGAGTACGCTTTACAGTCCCATCTGTTGCTGAAGCAATTGAATGGCTTAGGTATTATTATAGAATTGACATGGTTTCTATGAGATTGTGCTTGACCAATAAAGCAATAAAAATTAAAGAAAAATGTTCAAATATTGATAATATTATTAAGAAATAGAGCTCAATAAAGATGTAGTGTATTATTAACCTATTCTCTAATTATTGGTAACAATTAAGGTTAACCATATATCTTAAGTCTATTGTTGGTTGTACATCTTTATTTGTAGAATGAGAGTTGAGAATGATATGAAAATAATAAAAATATATATTACAAAAAAAAAATTATTTCAATATCGATAACCTAAAAAAAATAACTAAAGCAAAAAAAAGTATATAATGCAAATTGTTCCAGGTATATTCTACTCCTTTTGTAAACGACTGCCTTCAATCATCTTTGACATTCTAAAATAGAAATAAATTTACGTCAGAGTAGAGGAAAAAATAATTTTTGTCTATGATAAAACCGCTATAACAAAAACGTTAAAGATGTATTTCACCTTTTTTTCTATTTTATGCAAGAAATATGGATGGACAGATTTTGAAGGTAAATGAAAGGAACTACATTCATATTGAAAAAAAAAAACACCAAAGAAAGTTGATTATATTCTAGAGCTAACAGAATAAAACGTCAAGAATTTCATTTACACAAATCTTCGTTAAATATAAGATAGTCGACCAATGTTCATGGAAATATGACACATATCAAAGACAACAAGGGCATTTTCATATTTGAACAATTCGACTAACAATAATATTTGTGCCTAAATACTTAAAATCTTGCAAAACAATTTGCCTGTAAAATGACCTGATATATAGAAGAAAAAAAACATTCGCATACAATGTATCAAATTTGTAAATGACCTTATATATATAAGAAAAACATTCGCATATATACAATGTATCAAATTTGTAAATGACCTTATATATATAAGAAAAACATTCGCATACAATGTATCAAATTTGTAACAACTGTTCCAAAAAAAAAAAAAAAAAAAATTATATATAGCACTTGAGTGTGCCTAAAAATAAAGATTTTTAAAGAAATAAGCCTTATATCAAAATGTAATATTTTCTATAAGTTTTAAATGTGTGACCTGTTTTTGTTATAAATAACACTTTTAAAACATAAAACGTGCGTCCAATGCATATATGGAAGGAAAAGTCACAAATGACATACCACAGATATGAATACTGGTCTCGTGACAGACAAATATTTTTTGTCAGTTTAGGCAATAACATATATATAAAAATGCATACAAAAGCTAATCGCAATGGAAATATGTTTTCTTATACTCATTCCTATGGTATGATATCATGATACAAAAAAGTGTGAATGTGATCTATAGGACTGTTGCATTACACTTTTATTGCTGACGGTGTAGTATATTGCAAACTTCTTTTTTTCACTTTTCAGCTCATTTCATGTACATTTAAACGTACCCTTAATATGGAAAAGTGTTATTAATACAGATTTGGGGCAATTTTAATGATGAAACGTTTACGTACAAATGTACTTACAAATATTTACTGAGTGGAAGGCGGTGGACATTGAGTATGAAATTTTTGGCTTGGTAAGAGTGAAAATAAATAACCTTGACCAATCAGGATAAAATTTAAGATATTTTCTAACAAAATGAAGGATTACAAAGTGTACAAAAAGATAATATAATTAATGTTTGATATAGCTGCTCAAATACAATAGACAATAGTTGACAAATAACAGATATAACAAAAAAAATCCAAGGAAAATTCAAAATGTAAAGAACATTACCACGGTTATCAAGATGAAAATAAAAATGTTCTTTGTTGATTTCTTAAAAACGGATTATTTTTCACTTAGCGAGTCTTGTTTTAACAACTTAACAGTTGGAAGTAAAATAGACATATGCAATTGTATACATATTCGTTAATTTCAAAGTGTTACGAACTAAAAACGGTAGATCCTTTGCGTTCTATGGCAATAGGAGTCAAACAAATGAAACGATTTTTGCATATTAATATGTCTTTTTGAGAAGTCTCGTCATTTCTACACATTATATTCATTACAAATTATGTTATCAGTGTAACACGTTACAATTCCTTAATTTCTATTTGAGGTATCTTTCTTTGTGTAGAAACCATTAAATGGTGTGAAAAAATAAAATTAGGTTAGATATTTAAAGTAACATATCATTTTTATATCACCAAAGTAAATTTATAATATATATTGATCATTTATCTAACATGTTAGTTAAAGGTACTTCAAAATATTATTAAGTTCATTATAGTTATTTGTGTACAAGTAAATATTGTTCACTACACTGTATGTATTTCAACTGATTGACAAGTTAAGTTGTGTTATGTGACCACGAATAATTTAAGATTTTAAAGGGGCACTAGCTGTCAAATTCATCGTCACCGATTTGAACAAATTCTCATTTATGATTTATAACAATGTAAAACATTTATCCAAACTATCAAAAGTCTAAAATAAACAGTTTACAGAGCATGGGGTATATGATATATAGGTTCATTTTGTGTGTATTTTAGTCCAGACGCCATCTAATTAACTATCGATTTGACCTCAGATGACCATATTAGCGATGTAAACATAAATAAAGATATGAATAGATTAAACCAACACGTGCAATTGGATTTTTATAGGTCTGTTTGATTTGATTTTATAAATTAAAAAAAAGTTGTTTCTCATTGCTTTTATCCGTATAAGAATGATTTTATGTGCATCGAATTAGTAATCAAATGATTTACCGTAGTTTCACTTTCATTGTTGACATTCTTTTTCTTGAAATAACCAGTACACGTACAATGCATGCGTTGTCAATCTCTAGCTAGGGTTTAAACTGAAGTTCACATCAATACGGATTTAAAGAGGTCGACTCATTCACGTAAGTGAAAAACTAGTTATCAATGTTTCTTAGCGTAATTTGACAAAATTGAACTTTTTTGGCTGCAAAAAGCGAATTGTTATTTCACTATTTCACTTTCATTATTGATTGAAAAAAAAATCAAACTTTAGATTTTTTATATATCTCGTAGCTTGTGCCCCTTTAAGGTTTATGTTGATACTTTTGATTAAATGGCTAAGGGTTCACCTCAAACTTTACATTGAGTATAGGCAAACATGACGTTATAAAGCATAGCATGTTTTAGACTAATAAGATGCAAATGCATTTTATATGTGTTGCAAAATCAAAACCTGGAAAATGTTGAGCACTATTATCATTCCCACAAAGGTGCCAAAATAAACAAAGTAGGGATAGAGGTTTTAAAATTTCCGACGATTTTTGTATTCTTGTCTTTTATTTTTGTAAGTATGCTTTGTCTATATGCCTTTTGTTTTTCTTTGTGACATTTAAAAAAAAGATTATGATTATAACACAATCTTGAAAGAGGGACGAAAGATACCAGGGGGACAGTCAAACTCATAAATCGAAAATGAACTGACAACGCCTGGCTAAAAAATAAAGGAGACAAACAGACACACAATAGAACACATGACACAACATAGAAAACTAAAGAATAAGCAACACGGACCCCACCAAAACTAGGGGCGATCTCTGGTGCTCCGGAAGGGTAAACAGATCCTGCTCAACATGAGGCACCCGTCGTGTTCGTTATGTTATAACAAATCCGGTAATTAGTCTAATTTGGTTGGTCACATTCATGACATTTTTACTTATTATGGCTGTTTGTTTTGTTCACACAACATTTTCAATATTGATGGAATTTTATTCGACTCTCATACAAGTGAGAGGTTTAGAAAGCTATTAAATTATGTTTAATCCACCATCTTCTACTTAGGAAAATGTTTGTACCACGTCAGGAATATGACGGTTATCCATTCATTTAATGTATTTCAGCTTTTGATTTTGCCATTTGATTAGGGGCTTTTCGTTATGAATTTTTCTCGAGGTTCGGTATTTTAATGTGATTAACTTTATATGTAATAATGGAAGTGAAATTAGATACCTGATATTAATTACAAATTTAAACTATTATCGCTGAGGAGACCATATCAAGTGAAACTCAGCTGTTTGTAAATGAGATGAAAACGCGGTCATTTTAACAAAAAAGGTTCACATAAAGCTTAGAGTTGATGTATTTTGTCAATATATAAATGAATAATGATTCTAAATATTACTGTTTCATATAAAAGTGTTTTATAAAATAAACAAGAACAAAATTATGATATATGCAAATAAAAATCTTTTTTTATCTAGAGTTTTGCAAATACAAACATGATTTTAAAAATTTGGTACATTCATTTGAATTTGAAGTATAGTTTTATTGTGCCAGTTGATATGATTTGTTTTATAAACTGTTAAACTATGAAAGATTTATCTTATATTCTAATGATAAAAGGTTATGATTAAGTTAGCATTGTTAACATGTAGACCTATGTATTTTTCTTACTAGAAGATTTTATTTTACTATGTAAAAATTTCCTTTTCTATCTACCTTAATTGACATACTATTATGGTATAAGGCATATACAAAAAAAAATGTCTTAAACAAGTGCTTGTAGTGAAATTGGTTGCAATTTTCTCATTCAGGATATGTATATTGAATTGTCATTTTCTGCCCTTAATAAAGTTATTGATAAAAATGATTAAGTTAAGTTAATTTTTGATGTTTCTTATTGAAACATTATTAATTATCCATGAACAAATGTTGATTAATGTTGAATAAAGTCCATATCTGAGATACAACTCGTAGAGAAATAATATTTTGTCAGTAGATGCCTCTGTAATAGTCAGAATCGAGGGTCATAAAAATATGTCATCTTGAAATAAAATTCATGGATGAGTAAATGAGGTGAAAGGCTGCGTTTAAGTCCATATCTGAGATGAGGAATACATATTGTGTCAGTAGATGAAACTTTGATAGTCACGAGTTTCAAAATCAAGTCTTGAAAATGAATTAGATGATATTCTATTTCATCAACTGCACAATTAAGTTATATTTTATAGCATTATCCTAACTAATTCAAGTGGACCAGTTCTAGCAATTGATGATTGAAGTCATCTCAATGTACAGACTGTTTATAAAACATTTTGCACCTTTCTACACCAAACACCTCCATATTTCCGGTCCAAAAATTTGGAGCATGCATTAATTGACTCTCTTGAGCTTATTTGATTGAGAAAGGTTAATAGTTGTTATATTTAGAAAGGGAGATAATCATGTTATTATTTTTCCACAAATATTGAACTATGCAGCGATGCCAACTCATGTAATTATATATATACGAGCCTAAATTGAAAACTACGTTCAAACCTATGATTGCGTTGGTCAAAACCGCAATTTTTATACGTGTGCATGTAAAAAAAAATCGTTGTAGAAGGGTCTAAATACAGCACAAACAACATTTTCCAAAAGACCAATAAAGTGAAAAAGTATATTTAAACAAAACGCATTTGACTAACAGGTCGAACAACTGATGTTCTTAAACCCTGCTGACTTTCGAAACGGTATTTGAAAGGCCATAAAATTTACCCTCAATTTAATATAGACTCTTGAATTTTAAGAGTCAATATAGGATGAACGAATCATATAAACCGGAGGGGAAATATGATACAAGCCCAAACGAAAAAATATAAACAAGTCTAAATTGAAAACTACGTTCAAACCTATGATTGCGTTGGATAAAAACCGCAATACTAAAAAAATATTGACACCTCATGTTTGTGGCATAACATTTTTGCAACAAGTTTATTGTTTTCTGTTTAGTATTAAATTTATATTTAGATCCATTTTGTTACATCTTGTGATCAATTTTATTTTGCAATCGTCAATGGCAGTCAGCAGGGTTAAAGAACATCAGTTGTTCGACCTGTTAGTCAAATGCGTTTTGTTTAAATATACTTTTTCACTTTTTTGGTCTTTTGGAAAATGTTGTTTGTGCTGTATTTAGACCCTTCTACAACGATTTTTTTTACATGCACACGTATAAAAATTGCGGTTTTTATCCAACGCAATCATAGGTTTGAACATAGTTTTCAATTTAGACTCGTTTATATTTTTTCGTTTGGGCTTGTATCATATTTTCCCTCCGGTTTATATGATCCGTTCATCCTATATTGACTCTTAAAATTCAAGAGTCTATCTGAAATTGAGGGTAAATTATATGGCCTTTCAAATACCGTTTCGATCCCTAACATCACTGAAGACACATTTATTGTCGAAATCCGGATCTGGTGTTCTTAACAAATATTGACACCTCCTGTTTGGGGCATAACATCTAGGCCACAAGTTTCTTGTTTTCTGTTTAGGATTAAATTTATATTTAGATCCAGTTTGTTACATCTTGTGATCAATTTTATTTGGCAATTGCCAATGGCAGTCAGCAGGGTTAAAGAACATCAGTTGTTCGACCTGTTAGTCAAATGCGTTTTGTTTAAATATACTTTTTCACTTTTTTGGTCTTTTGGAAAATGTTGTTTGTGCTGTATTTAGACCCTTCTACAACGAAATTTGTTTTACATGCACACGTATAAAAATTGCGGTTTGTATAAAGATGTGAAATAATTTGTTTTTCTAATTTGCTCATGAAAATATTGGCGTAAGACGGTGCCATTTTCATCCCCATCGCTGTCCCGTTTATTTGAAGGTAATGATCACCATTAAAGGTGAAATTGTTGCATTTCAGGACCAGATTAAGCAGCTGGACTAAACATTCAGACATGCAACCAACGCCCATCAGTCAATTAAATTAACGTATGAAATTTCCGACTCTAAAATATTTTTCTTAGACACGACCACATCTATAAAGGACGGTGTCATATCGACAGACCTGTACTATAAACCCACAGATAAACATCAGTACCTTTCTCCCCAAAGCTGTCACCCCAAACACTGTACTAAAAGTATCCCGTACAGTCAAGCTCTCAGAGTAAAGCGGATTTGCTCCTCTGAGGAGGCTGTCACGAAATGGTTACAGGAACTTCGCGGATTTTTGACAAAACAAGGCTATAAGAAATTGGACATAGATAAGGGGTTTGCGCGCGCTAACAATAACAGCCGCAATGACCTGTTACAGTGCAAATCATGTGGTAACAGACGATGTCTGACCTATCAACAAATACTAAATATTCAAACATTTACTTGCCACTCGACTGGGTCTGTGTACACTATATTTTGCAATGTAACTTGCAAAACCCAGAATGTTGTATACCTCATTCAGTGGCATGCAGTATGTTGGCGAGACAGAGCAGCCATTCAACAAACGCATGAATGGTCATCGAAGTGACTACACTTGCAAGCCCGACCTACCGGTAAGTCGTCATTTGGGATCATTTGGGCACGCCAAAGCTGATATCAAAAACCTTACCATCACGATCATAGACCACAACGAGGGTTGGTCGAAGGTCGACAGAGTCGCTCGTGAAAAATTTTGGATAAGAAAGTTAAGGACAATTTCCCCAGAGGGCATAAATGAAAAAACATAGGATGAGTCACTCCTTTTCCTGTCATCACTTGTTTCTTGTAGCTCCGGCTTCCGTACTGGCTTGACAGTTCGAAGATTTTTTTTAAATACCCGATTAAATTACAGGGCTCCATTCATTTGGGATGGATGTATAAGTACGTAGCCACGTTCAATTATTTTACCTTATTAAATAAAACTTATTTTTTTAATCATTATTACACTGCTATTCGTTTGGGAGGCTCAAATATTTAGTTTCTGTTGCAATTGCCCTACCGTTGTCAAATCTGAAATATTATACCAACTTGGATCGGTTAGGACATTTTTTATTTTTTTATTTGGGGACTGCTCTCCATGCAGTTATAACATCTCAACTGTCACAACCTTTGGAAATTTAGAGTTGTGGCAGTTCACATCGCAAATAACTATTTTTATTTGGCATATCTTTGTAATCTTTGCGCCGTTTTTGGAAATTTTAAAATCTATGATGTCCGGTTAAATTGTATAAACTTTCAAGATTTTGATAGTGTCTCAATTTGAATATATTGACATGATTTGTTTGACATTGTGCTATTACCGAAGAAGGATATCTGTTATCCGAAATATCTAATATTTGTTCATTTTATAGTTATTTAATGGTGATTTTGTACCCTTTTTGACTTGTTATATATTATATTTTGTAGTGTACAGAATCATATTACATGATCCATCGCCCTGTAAGATTTATCGTTGACTATTTATTCAGTCATTTTATACATATAGTAATATATATATATATGAATGCAAGATAAATTCATGAGACTTTTATTTGTGCTTTCGTTAGCCAGTTTATCTATTTTGAAGATTAGATAAGAATTGGTTTTATATTTATTTTTATAAATATACTTACATTTGTTACCAGTGCATATTATCTGCATACCGTTTGTAAAAAGTCGTAATGCTTAGCGTCTTATATATCTGTACCTTTAATCTCGAACTATTTCTATAGAAATCC